>NC_090739.1:87179856-87374856 GCF_036898095.1 Palaemon carinicauda
AATTCACGATATTGTAATTTCTTTTTATTTGACAGTATGAAACGATATATCCACTTTTAAATGGAAAATATATCAAGAACCAGGCCTTAGGTAATATTAAGTAAATATGATTGAAAGGTTTTAAAGGTGATTGATTTCAATAAAAAAAAAAAAACATCGAAATGCCATGAGATCAATTTCATTAGTTTCATAGTTCTTTGCATTTTCTTTCATTAGTGAGCTATTTGCGTCATAACAAAATTCGCAACGATTTCTTATCAGAATTAAATAGCAAGATAAATTGTATTAAGGTTCGTGGTTACAGGATGAAATACATTCATTTTGTGAGACGGTAATTTAAATTCTAGATTTGGCTACGAACAAACGAACGAACACCTAGAGGTGACCGAGGAACATGACCGAACGTTTGTTTACATTCAACCGCAGACGTTTTCGAGTGCCATTCTACGTTACTTTGATGACCTGTCTGCTTTAATATACTTAAGGTACGGTGACCCACGCTTGCAAACATTAAGATAGGAATCTGTGTTGACAATAATTTCCAGAATTTTATTTGCGTGATTCCAAACCAGTTTGGTTTGGAAATAGTCAAGTTTATACCCTGCCGGTTATGTCATGTTTACCACAGCGAGTAGTTGTCTACTACGATACTTAATACAATTGCATATATTCTCCATTTGCATTTAATTGGAAATTTTTAGTCTTAGGCAATACAGATATGGGGTTATTGTAGTTCGTTGGGACAAGGTAAGATGAGAGTATGGCAGTCTAAGGATACGTCTCCTAGGTTAGGTTAGGTTAGGTGAAGAACCTTAGGTTAAGTTGGTTAGTTTAGGTAAGGTGATGTTCTTGTGTCGGTAAAATGTGGTTTTTCACTCTGTCCCAGCAAACTACAAAGGCTCCACAGATATAATTAGGTAAGTCTCAACTACAATATGACTCGCAACCTTTACCAAGTAAACGCCATTTGTAACTTCTCAACTCATGTTATATATTTTAGGCAAAAGAGTGCATGTAATTGGATGGTTGTAAACTCGTATTACTTGGTATATCGATTTTGTTATGTGGTTAACAGAAAGTTGAGACTTGGTATTAGGGTAAGCTAAGGATATGGCAGTCCAAAGGGGTGTGTTCCTCCTCCCCGGTAGGTATGGATACCGTTGCTACGTCAGGTTAGGTGTTGAACTTTAGGTTAGGTGGTGATTTCAATTTTAAAATGTGTTTTTGCAGTCATAGCTTTTGAAATTTTACACCCAGTCTGTCCTAACCAACTACAAAGGCTTCGTATCTTATATATACGATACTGTATAGAGTTTTTAATATTTTAGCCTATGTACCAGTGATAATTTTATGAAATGATAAATTTATGATTTGTATTTTTCCATACTATACAAATGTGAAGTTCTTTACCGGGAGATAGATTTGGTGAGAACACCTGCTCATGCTGAATCTATCTCTTAGTAAAGAACAAAGATTGTATTTTGTGTCTAAACAAATATTAATTCCTTTCCTAATATATGAACTATGCCTTGCACATTTTACTTATTGTTTATCTTACGTTCTATTTGTATTTTTATCATTATAGTATACTTAGTATAAAGCGTATGTTTTTGTATTTCCTTTAGCTTCATGAGTAATTTAAGAACTAATGAAATATATATTTGAGTGGAGGGCATCAAAAACTATAAATTTTACTCCATTATCAAATTTTTACCATGCGTTGTTTACATATGCTTTGGCATACAATTTTCTGTGAACATGCCATCCTACGTCAGTTTAAGTAAGTGACGGTTAAGCCCCGTCAGTGAGTAAAGACACGAGTGAGGAACAGGGATGTTTGATTTCACTAGTATCGGCTCAATGTTAAAAATTCACCATTGTATCAACTGGAGCGAATGTTGGACGGAAATGCATTAGTCGGGGATAAGTTGTTGAAAGAATACCTGGTTCATATGTATAATTATTAGAAATTAAAGTATCTGCAGAGCATGCATAGGACGAGCAATTACTGGGATCCTTCTTAACCTAACCTTCACTAATATTAGCCGATTAGTCATAGCTAACCAGGGACATAGTTTTCAAGAATGGTGGGCTTCCTTCTTACTTTAACCAGCATCATCTTAAATTATTGAAAGAAATATAAAAATTCATCCAAACTTATTCTTCCCTAACCTAACATAGGACGCTGAATACTACTTGTGTAAGGGGATGTTGGTATAATTCCAACTGTACCCATAGTAAAATTTCATAAATTTTTGAGAGCAATACATGAATGTATTCAAAACAACCTGGTCCTATCTGGCTTTGGGGACACTGGACCCCCTCAACGTACCTTATACAATAATAAATTTTCAATATTAATCTTACCCGGTGATCATGTAGCTGCAACTCTGTTGCCCGACAGAAAAAACCTACGGTCGGGATACGCCAGCGATCGCTATACAGGTGGGGGTGTACAACAACAGCGCCATCTGTCGAGTAGGTACTCAGGTACTTCTTGTCAACAAGAACCAATTTTTCCTCTGTCGTGCCACCGGCAAGACCTACTTGATACGCTGTTGTTTCTGGAGTTGATTTCACGCTTTTTGGTGATGTATTCTCTCTAGATATTAGCTTTCGCTGTTCAGGAGTTATTATCATTACCTTATCAAGCTTTATTGATTAGATTTTGGATTATTTGTTGACGACTTGGATAGATTTTGGTTTCTCCCCTTTGACTAATTCAAGATGTCTGACCCTACTCAAGTCCCCAAGTACAGGCAGTGTAGCGCTAGGGACTGTTCTAGGCGTCTTCCGAAGGCCTCTATAGATCCTCACACCGTTTGTTCCAATTGTAGGGGTAAATCCTGTCAATTGGAAGATCGATGTGAGGAATGCGCTGGGCTTTCGGAATTCGATTTTAATGAATTCCTTAAGAATGCACGTAGGCTAGAGAAGGATAGGATCAGGAGGAGTTCGTCTCGCTCTTTTGATTTTTCCTCTCCCCATGCCCCACAACCTATTCCTTCCCCTGTAGTGGTGACACCCGACCCTTCTACTAGCTCTCATCAACCCTCGATGGCGGACATGATGCGTGCCATTCAGGCTCTTGGTGACCGAGTCGAGTCATTAGCGAATGACCGCAATCAACTCTTGGCCGACGTCAAAGAGTTGAAGGAGAAAAGTGCAGTGGGAAGTATAGTGAGTGCAAGTGCGGTGAAAAGTGTCAGTGTCAGTGTTACGCATGAGGGTGCATCTGTTCGTGCCAGTCGTCCTCCCAGTCCGGGACCTCTTGCAAGCTCCCAAGCCCAGGGGAGAAGCAATGTCGAAGGACCAAAGGGTTCGACAGGCCTTGATCAGCGTACAGATGTACCCTCAGTGGTTGCGGACGTATCTTGCAGAGATCGTCCCACCCACAAACAGACGAGTGAGCCCATTCATTCCTCGTCCGTGGAAGAAGTTTCTCGCCAGAAACGCTGGACTAAGGTCTCACGACCTCTCAAGCGCAAGGTCCCTTCCGAGCGAGTCCAACGGCCCAGGTGTAGCCACTGGGTCAGTTCGGACTCGCCGCAGTCTTCCGAAGACAGCACACCTCCCAAGAGAGGTAGAGTGGTTCCGCAGCAGGCAATCACTCCGTCTGTTGCCGCACCAACCACTGTAGACCCTAAGTGGTCTATGCTGCAGTCTATGCAGACTCAGCTAGCTTCCTTTATGCAGGAGTATCGTGCTGAGAGGGTTGACGCTGCACCCGTTAACCTACAACCTGCCACGGTTGTGCGCTCAGCAGACACTGCGGCTGCCTGCTCCCACACTCCGGCTGTGAGAGCTCCACCACCGATGCGCAGTCGACCCTGCCAGACGCATGTTGACGTTAGCCGACATGCGGCACCCTCCGTTGACATGCGTGAGCTACCGCATCAGCAGTGGGAAGGTGCTATCAAGCTGGTCGTGTTTTGACGCATTGCGGCAGTCTCCGCAACCCACGGCAGTCCCCACCACGCACCTCCACTCCGCTTTTGTTGTTGCCAGCTCTCAGACTGACCAGCAGCGGCATGATGTTGGATCCAGTGCAGCTACGCATGCACCCGTGCTGCCGGATTCAGCCGTTCAGCCTTCTTCTACTCCTTTGCCGCTTCCTCCTCAGCTTTCGGATGAAGGAATATCTGATGACGACGAAGCTGCTCATTTGGACGATCAACACTCCGACATAGACGAACCCAAGACTACGCCTCCCTCCTTAGACTTTAGGAAAGTCCTTGCTCTGTTTAGGGAGTTGTATCCGGACCAGTTTGTGTCTGCAGACCCACGCTCACCTCCCTCTGAGTTCGCTTTAGGCATGCAGTCAGCAGCTCCTGCCTTTACGAAGCTCGTACTCGCGCGCTCTTCCAAGAGAGCTTTAAGGGTACTGGGAGAGTGGTTGCAGGCCAAGAAGCAACTTGGGAAGACGTCCTTCATCTTTCCCCCCACCAAGCTTGCTTCCAAATCTAGCGTCTGGTATGCCACGGGAGAAGATCTCGGCTTGGGAGTTCCTGCCTCTGCCCAGGGCGACTTCTCAAGCCTGGTAGACTCTCCCCGCAGACTGGCTATGAGACGCTCCAAGATTTGCTGGACCTTTTCGGACATGGACCATCTTTTGAAGGGCGTTTTTCGTGCGTTTGAGATCTTCAACTTCCTGGACTGGTGTTTGGGAGCGTTAAGCAGAAAGACCTCCCCTTCGGATAAGGACTCTGCCATGCTCATTATGTCATGCATGGACAAAGCCATTCGGGATGGGTCTGGCGAGCTTGCGGCTTCTTTCGTGTCGGGAGTTCTTAAGAAGCGAGATCACCTTTGCTCCTTCTTGTCGGCGGGGATCTCACCATGTCAGAAGTCAGAGTTGATGTTTGCTCCGCTTTCCAAGTGTCTCTTTCCTGAAGAGCTGATCAAGGGGATTGCCGCCTCGTTGATCCAGAAGGATACCCATGACCTGGTGGCGTCATCCGCACGTAAAGTCACAGCTTTACCTTCCGTGCCTAGACCTAGGATGGACACACCAGCGTCTAGGTTCATTCCGCCCTTTCGTGGCAGAACCTCCAGCAGAGGAGGTATCCGTGCCGATAGTCAACGTGGCAAAAAGAAGAAGGGTTCCAAGTCCTCAAAAGGCAGAGTCTGACTGCCAACCTCTCCAGACAGCAGTGGGAGCCAGGCTCAAGAACTACTGGCAGGCCTGGGAGAACAGGGGTGCAGACGCACAGTCTGTGAAGTTGCTCAGAGAAGGGTACAGGATTCCATTCTTGCGCAAGCCCCCTCTAGCAACTACTCCCATCGACCTCTCTCCCAGGTACAGAGAGGAGGACAAGAGGCTAGCTTTACAGCAAGAGGTGTCTCTCTTGCTACAAAAGGGAGCGGTAGTCATAGTCCGGGACCATCAATCCCCGGGCTTCTACAACCGTCTCTTCTTAGTAGCGAAGAAGACAGGAGGGTGGAGACCGGTGCTGGACGTCAGTGCTCTCAATGTCTTTGTCACCAAGCAGACGTTCACCATGGAGACGACGAAGTCGGTGCTAGCATCGGTCAGGAAGGAAGACTGGATGGTCTCGTTAGACCTAAAGGACGCGTACTTTCACGTCCCCGTCCATCCAGACTCCCAACCTTTCCTAAGGTTCGTCTTTGGGAAGGTCGTTTACCAGTTCCAAGCCCTGTGCTTTGGCCTAAGCACGGCACCTCTAGTGTTTACCAAACTGATGAGGAATGTTGCCAAATTCCTACATTTGGCAGACATCAGAGCCTCCCTCTATTTGGACGACTGGCTTTTAAGAGCTCCATCAAGTCGTCGCTGTCTGGAGAATCTCAAATGGACTATGGATCTGACCAAGGAATTGGGTCTCCTGGTCAATATAGAAAAGTCCCAACTCGTCCCATCCCAAACTATAGTCTATCTAGGTATGGAGATTCAGAGTCGAGCTTTTCGGGCTTTTCCGTCGGCCCCCAGAATCAGTCAAGCCCAAGAATGCATCCAGAGCATGCTGAAAAGGAACCAATGTTCAGTCAGACAGTGGATGAGTCTAACAGGGACGCTTTCATCGCTGGCCCAGTTCATCGCGTTAGGGAGACTCCACCTCCGACCCCTTCAGTATCACCTAGCTGCTCACTGGAGAAAGGACATGACGCTAGAAGCAGTCTCAGTTCCTATATCCGAAGAGATGAAGTCTGCACTGACTTGGTGGAAGAACAGCATTCTTCTCAAGGAAGGTCTACCACTGGCTGTTCAGACCCCCGACCACCTTCTCTTCTCGGACGCATCGGACACGGGCTGGGGTGCGACACTGGACGGTCGGGAATGCTCGGGCACGTGGAATCCGGATCAAAGAGCACTTCACATCAACTGCAAGGAGCTACTGGCAGTTCATCTGGCCTTGAGAAGCTTCAAGTCCCTCCTTCTAGGCAAGGTAGTGGAGGTGAACTCCGACAACACTACAGCCTTGGCGTACATCTCCAAGCAAGGAGGGACTCATTCGAGGAAGTTGTTCGAGATCGCAAGGGACCTCCTCACCTGGTCAAGAGATCGAGAGATATCGCTTGTAACGAGGTTCATTCAAGGCGACATGAACGTCATGGCGGACCGCCTCAGCCGGAAGGGTCAGATCATCCCTACAGAATGGACCCTTCACAAGAATGTTTGCAACAGACTATGGGCCCTGTGGGGTCAGCCCACCATAGATCTGTTCGCTACCTCGATGACCAAGAGGCTCCCAATTTATTGCTCACCGATTCCGGACCCAGCAGCAGTTCACGTAGATGCCTTTCTTCTGGATTGGTCCCATCTAGACCTTTATGCGTTCCCCCCGTTCAAGATTGTCAACAAGGTACTGCAGAAGTTCGCCTCTCACAAAGGGACACGGCTGACATTGGTTGCTCCCCTCTGGCCCGCGAGAGAATGGTTCACAGAGGTACTGCAATGGCTGGTCGACATTCCCAGGACTCTTCCTCTAAGAGTGGACCTTCTACGTCAACCTCACGTAAAGAAGGTACACCCAAGCCTCCACGCTCTTCGTCTGACTGCCTTCAGACTATCGAAAGACTCTCAAGAGCTAGAGGCTTTTCGAAGGAGGCAGCCAGAGTGATTGCCAGAGCAAGGAGGACATCCACTCTCAAGGTCTACCAGTCAAAATGGGAAGTCTTCCGAAGCTGGTGCAAGGCGAATTCAGTATCCTCAACCAGTACCTCTGTAACGCAGATAGCTGACTTCCTTTTACACCTAAGGAATGTAAGATCCCTATCAGCTCCTACGATCAAAGGTTACAGAAGCATGTTGGCAGCAGTCTTCCGCCACAGAGGCTTAGATCTTTCCACCAACAAAGATCTACAGGACCTCCTTAAGTCTTTTGAGACCTCAAAGGAGCGTCGGTTAGCCACACCTGGTTGGAACTTAGACGTGGTTTTAAGGTTCCTTATGTCAGCAAGGTTCGAACCGCTTCAATCAGCCTCTTTTAAAGATCTCACTTTGAAGACTCTTTTCCTCGTTTGCTTAGCAACAGCTAAAAGAGTCAGTGAGATACACGCCTTCAGCAGGAACATAGGATTTACATCTGAAACGGCTACATGTTCCTTACAGCTTGGTTTTTTGGCTAAAAACGAGCTCCCTTCTCGTCCTTGGCCCAAATCGTTCGAGATTCCAAGTCTGTCCAGCTTGGTTGGAAACGAACAAGAGAGAGTACTTTGCCCAGTAAGAGCTCTTAAGTACTATTTAAGACGTACAAAGCCTTTACGAGGACAATCAGAAGCTTTATGGTGTTCTATTAAGAAACCTGCTTTATCGATGTCGAAGAATGCAGTCTTTTATTACATCAGACTTTTGATTAGAGAAGCCCATTCTCATCTGAATGAGGAAGACCATGCTTTGCTGAAGGTAAGGACACATGAAGTTAGAGCTGTCGCTACTTCAGTGGCCTTCAAACAGAACAGATCTCTGCAGAGTGTAATGGATGCAACCTATTGGAGAAGCAAGTCAGTGTTCGCATCATTTTACCTTAAAGATGTCCAGTCTCTTTACGAGAACTGCTACACCCTGGGACCATTCGTAGCAGCGAGTGCAGTAGTAGGTGAGGGCTCACCCACTACATTCCCATAATCCCATAACCTTTTTTAATCTTTCTCTTGAAATGCTTTTTATTGTTGTTTTTGGGTTGTACGGAAGGCTAAGAAGCCTTTCGCATCCTGGTTGATTTGGCGGGTGGTCAAATTCTTTCTTGAGAAGCGCCTAGATTAGAGGTTGTGATGAGGTCCTTTAGTATGGGTTGCAGCCCTTCATACTTCAGCACCTAGGAGTCGCTCAGCATCCTAAGAGGATCGCTAGGCTCCGTAAGGAAGACGTACTTAAAGAGGCAGAGTAATTGTTCAAGTCGACTTCCTTACCAGGTACTTATTTATTTTATGAAATACGGGATATTTAGCTTCTATTGTTAACATGTATGGTGGTCTCCACCCACCCCCCTGGGTGTGAATCAGCTACATGATCACCGGGTAAGATTAATATTGAAAAATGTTATTTTCCTTAGTAAAATAAATTTTTGAATATACTTACCCGGTGATCATGAATTAAAGGACCCTCCCTTCCTCCCCATAGAGACCCAGTGGACCGAGGAGAAAATTGGTTCTTGTTGACAAGAAGTATCTGAGTACCTACTCGACAGATGGCGCTGTTGTTGTACACCCCCACCTGTATAGCGATCGCTGGCGTATCCCGACCGTAGGTTTTTTCTGTCGGGCAACAGAGTTGCAGCTACATGATCACTGGATAAGTATATTCAAAAATTTATTTTACTAAGGAAAATAACATATTTCTAAATAAAAGAAGTAGAGCTAGGAAAAATATAAATAACTTAAGATTTGTGTTATTCTTTCGATTTAACTACATTTAATGTACATCAATTATAGTTCAAGATTATTATAAGAAAGATTTCACTTATAATTTTGTAACCAGATTTGTAATGATTATTTTCCAGGTGCTGAATATTAACGGGCAAAATGGTTAGAGAAGGTTCAGTGGAGCATACATCTCCAGGAACACCCGCTGCTCTGCCGATTCTAAAGCAGTTTCTGAGCCATCGAGATGGGCAAAATGCAGGAATAGGTTTGTACCATGTTGTGCCAGAAAAATAAATGTAAACAGCCATCTTATTCCTTACCATTATCTAATTGTCCTCATTTTAAGCTTGATTTAGTTAGATATAATACAAAATTATTAAAGTTTGAACTGTAAGTTACTGTATAGTTTAGATTTGCTTTTGTAATCAATAGGTTATCCTCACATCTCCCATTTTCCTTTGTCATTAGATTTACTGTATTTCGTTTTGCAGTTTAATTTTTGAGTTGGGAAGGAGAGAAAATATACATACTGTACTGTAATGTCAATAAAAGTCATGTGGCTTGATATGTTAATTGATAGATATTTCACAAGATATAAATTTAGTCAAGATTTTCATATCATAGCACACAATTCTTTTGCCAAAGCTAACATTACTCTATTGTACTACAAAGTCAACAGAAAGTAGAGGTCTATAGATAGTTATGATAAGAAATACTTGGGTTCTTAAGGATTATTGAAATTAACTAAGAAATTCAAACTGAGCATTAAAATAAAAATAAATTCTAATATTAATTAAGACAAATTACGTAAAGTTATCGATCTTGTCTTAATTATGAGATAAGTTATTGTTTTCTACTTTCATTCGAAGCATGTTCATTTTATGTTTTAGACAACGAACTTCTAACATTTTATTATCATTATTATTATATTTATTATTACTTGCTAAGCTACAACCCTAGTTGGAAAAGCATGATGCTATTAGCCCAGGGGCCCCAACAAGGAAAGTAGCCCAGTGAGGAAAGGAAACAAGGAAAAAATTATTTTAATATTGTTACTGTTCTTGATATATTTTTTTGATCCTTGTTTCCTTTCCTCACTGGGATATTTTCCTTTTTGGGGCCCCTGAGCTTATAGCATCCTGCTTTTCCAGCTAGTGTTGTAGCTTAGCAAGTAATAATAATAATGATATCGTTTAATATTTTTTATTTAGGTACTGTATTAAACTTCATTTCTTCTGTATTTAAGGATTAATTATTTTACTATCACACTCTCATACTTTATTATGAAAATTAAAAATGGATTCTGGATTTATTAATTTGTTCATCTGTCTTTTCCCCTTTATTCCAGAGCATCTCCATCACACAGATGAGGAGATCAACCATTCGTACGAACCTGATTATCTTGGCGGCTATCACAACCTCAAAGAAAAAATTCAAAATCGTATCGAATCCAATGATAAATTCTTTTCATTGGAATTTTTCCCTCCAAGAACAAGAGGTGGAGCTGTTAATCTAATAGCCAGGTGAGCTGGTATTATCGTCACTGTTTTCACCATCGTGTTATTTACGATATCTGCTGTAAGAGTTGGAAGAGCAATGGAAGGAAATTCATGTTTAAAGACTTTCCCTTAGGGATTCCTGAGTTTATGGAAACATTTTTAAATGCCTCGCCCAAAGTTACCTCCCTTACTTGATGTTTCTACCGAGTTTCTAAGTGTTGTCAATCAGGGCAGCCGATCGGGACTATGGTGTACCCCTCAAAAGGAAGGCAACGGTGCTTACCCCATACAAAATGAGAAAAAAAGCATGTTAATAGAAGAAGATTAACATTTCTACTCTTTCAGGTTTGATAGACTGAGGGAGGGCGATCCTTTGTTTTGCGATGTCACCTGGCATCCCGCAGGCAACCCTGGTGGGGACTCTGAAACATCGTCCCTGACCATTGCTGGTATGTACTCTGTATAGAAATTTTGGTGTGTGAGAGTTGCTTTTAACTAAAGTGTATATGATACTGCTGGTGATTTTATTGTAGGGGATTCTCGAGGAACTAAATTTGGCAAAAATGTTTTCAGTTACATATGGTCCACAGAAAGGACTCTGTTTGGTTCAGCATTTGTGCTACATGTAACCCATTGCTGTGGATTTCAATAACGTTATTGCATGATTTCAACAATATCAGAATGTGCTGCTAGTAGTTATGGCTAGTGCAGTATTCGAATGTATGGTAATCAGATTAGTAGAGGAAAATTGGACATAGATGTAGAAATTTGTATATTTTTAAGTTCACTTGGTCAACTGTAAGACAAAGTTTATGAAAATGAAATATTGCTGAGCATGACTTTACTACTATACATCGATAGTAAATGTTATCCTTTAAACCTTATGTCTAGTATTACACAACAATTGAATAATACTAAAATCATTTTCACAATGTGATTCTAAGAAAAATTTTCATAACCTTTTCTTCTTGCAAATTAGTATGATTATTATAATTTTATTGATAGTGAATTAATATAATTTATCCTCATCATTATCTCCTACGCCTATTGACACAAAGGGCCTTAGTTAGATTTCGCCAGTCGTCTCTATCTTGAGCTTTTAAATCAATACTTCTCCATTCGTCATCTCCTACTGCACGATTCATAGTCCTCAGCCATGTAGGTCTTGGTCTTCCAACTCTTCTAGTGTCTAGAGAAGCCCAGTTGAAAGTCTGGTGAACTAATCTCTCTTGAGGAGTGCAAAGAGTATGCCCAAACTGTCTCCATTTGGCAGAGATCCTGAAAGCATAATTAGTATAATTTTATTGATTACAAATGAAATGTCGAACTATTTGGCATTCCAAATGAAGGCTTGCTATGCAAACATGAGGCTTTCAGCAATGGTGGAAATTCAATCATATAAATTGTCGTGATAGCTTATTGGAAACATCCCTGACTTGCAATCAGTTGGACTGGAATGCAAGACCCACTCAAGTTCGATAGTTTTGAATAGTGTCTGCAACCTTACCATTTTTGTGAGCTGGGGATGGAGAGCTTCTATGTCTGCCTGCTGAGTCATCAGCATCCATTGCCTGGCCCTCTGTAATGCTAGCTTGGAGAGGGGCTTGCTGATTATAGGTATATATAGTCAGTCTCTAGGGCATTGCCTTATCCCTTGTTTCTGCTATTCATGAGCGACCTTAGCTTCTACCAGGCCTCTAGACCAATTCATTCTGTAGATCAGTTACTCCTTAGTTTTCTAAAGATGAAGACTGATATAATTAGCAACCCAAATTTTTACCAGAGCAAAACAAAACAAAGAGTACATATAAGGAAAGACGTGGCTCTGAATCTTGTAGAAAGGTATAGACCGTCTTGTTGAAATTGAGTAGAATACTGGAACCAGTATAAATGAAAGTAATACTGATTTGTCCCTTAAATTTCTTTCTACCGTTAAATAGAAACCATTCATTATTTAATTATCCTCTTGACCCCTAGTGACTAGGTAATGCAAAGGAGTACGATGCTTAGGTGGAAACAAGTAATGCACTTAAAATGATGTCCTTCCAGTAATTGGTGGGTTGTTTGGCTAGATAGAAATATTTAAATCCTCTTCAGTCGCACTAAGAATACTGTACTGCCAAATTCAATTCATAATTCCCTCTTCAGGAATCAATTTTATAAGAAATTCAAATAGTTTATGATAAAGAACCGTACTCCCATAATAAATTTTAATGTGTTAAATAATAGAAATTATTTAAATAGTTCCCACATAAATACAAACCTTTGTCCTTTAATAGAAGTTTGTTTTCAGTGTACCTGGACTTCAGCTGTTGGAAATTTAACGAGTTGTCGGTAGTTACTGGTGGGGGGCCACTTTGTTTTTAGCCACCAAAGAATATGACGTAGGATAGTACAGAAGTACTCATGGCACCTTCAACTGGATGTTTTAATCTTTGATTTTTTCTTTTAGATAAATGTTGGCTCTTTGTTGTGTGTGGAGAATGTTAATGAAGAATATATGTAGGTTTTGCAGTTTTCCAAAAAACTATAGTTGACTGACAGTTGTCTGTGTAACATGCCAATATACAGGTGTGACATCATTCTTGTTGCTATTTATTCCCTCCCTAGTGGGAAGAAGTGTCTGCTGATGTCGATTTGAAAGGGAGATACACTGCCCTTCTTATCGTCAGCGTGTTCCCATGTCTGGATGGTGTGTATCACGTGAGGGTGCAGTATCTGCATGGAGTTCCTAGGATCTCCATCCTTTGGGTGTTGTTGCTATCGGGCAGAAGCCACACAACTTCATCTCTTCACTCACTGGTGGACGGGGTGGAAGGTCCTCTTTTCTTTCCCCCTTTATGGACAAAGTCTCAGAGGCCTTGCAATAGGAGACACTTATACATGACTCCTACCATTTCTCTTCCTGTTGGAGAGACAGTGTAGCCACGGGAGTCCCCATGACTCCCGTCTCCAAAGATAAAGATAAGATGACCCAGAGAGATGACGAGACAACACAGAGGACACCTGAGAGGGCTCCTTTTTCTTATCACATACTGCTTGTCGGGATGGAAGTGACCAACTCTTCCTCCCCTTTGTAGACTAAGTTCTAAAGACCGATTGATGAGAGTTGCGATTTACTGCGCACGCATGCACTCCTACTGGAGTGCATGTACCTGTTCGAGCGTGCTACTAAGACCACCCTTACCAGTGCTTGCATGCCTTCACATATTCGCGGTCTCCTACACAGCATGTCCTCACTTCAACCATCACTTTCTCCCAAGAACGTAAATTTGCCTGTAAGTAAGGATAGAAACTTGGCATTTTACATTCGACGAATTGTGCCATAAGAAGTGGATTGAAGTTTCACTCATTTTCAGGAGGTCCAAGTGCTTAGACATTTCAGAATTTTAGCCAGGTACGACAAAGGCTTTTAATGTAGGAACAAATCACAAATTTGAAAATTAATATGTATTTATCATGACTATACAAACCAGAGTCCTTTAAGTTATACTTCCCACCTCATTCACCCCGCAAGCCCTAGGTGAAGGTCAAGGGGGCTATTTTGAGGGGGTGGGGGTTAGAACTTTTCCGCCAATCACTAGTAACCACCGACGCCTCGTTAACTTCCAACCACGCTGAAAACGTATTCCTATTAAAGGACTTAGGTTTGCATAGTGAGGAAAAATACAAATTACTTTTTAAAATCTGTGATTTTCATAGTGTAAATATATTCATTTGAAGCATATATTTACTTAATTGTGAGTAAACAAGTATAGGGGCATACAGTACACATACACAGGCTTGTGTGTTAAGTAGAAGAGATTTACATGAGTCGCTATGAATATCTCAGGGACCATTAGGATTATTTTGGTTCTGAAATGGTGACTAGAAATGTGTTAATTACACATGTTTTTTTTTTATTTAAACCTTGATTTAGATTTGTTTGAAGTATGCAATTAATTTTTCAACCGGTAATCATGTGTTTGTTAAATGTAAAGAGATTTCTGCTTGCTGTCAGTGGTCTACAGTTTCACTTCCATGAAAACCTACACGATCAGGTATCGAACATAGTTCTACATACAGTATAATATTCTTTATTTAAAAAAGAGAAAAGAATATCCAGTATTTACTACTAAATTGTTCATCAAAGTTTGATAAGTATTTCATTGCTTTTAATTCTTTCCTTTTAATGCATATTTTGTCTGAATGAATAAGAATTGTACATAAAAAGGTCAGGCAATATTGCTAAAGAGCTCAGCAGGGAATATAGAGCCATGGGAAAATAGTGATGGCTAGTCGGGAATCATTATTCTAAGCGTTGGGAATTAGTGTCAGCCCTAGGGCCTCAGATCTAGGTTGTGGTGGTTCTCTGCTGTTATTTTGAATGTAGTTTATGATAGTAAGTTGGAATGTAGATGTTTAATTAGCGCATCCTTTAGTGTTACAGGGATAATTGGATTAACCATAATTTACGTGATAGGATTTATTGTTATTTTGAAATGGGTTAATGAGACCTCTGGTTTATTTCTAGAATCAAAGGTTTTGTCCAAAGTATCTCTCTTCAAATTAAAGTTGAAAACTGCAGGAAGCCAAAGTTAAAGCAGTTAGACCATTAGGTTACCAGTGAGAACAATTGAAAAGTAAAAGTTGGAAGGCAGTGAAGCTGTGTGCTCCAACGATGCTTAGAAAAACTGTGCACTCTCCATACAATGGGTTTGATTTCAATATCGGTGCCCCTCGTTTTAGCTGTATCATCCAAGATCATGCTTTTATTTGTATTTCAATGGTGTCTGATTATATCAACGTTGTTCTCAAACCTTGGCATGTGTAAAATTTTTCACAAGTTCCTTTGCTTGAGGTACACTTAATCACATTGTACCTCTCCTATTTTGTTTTGTTGCACACACCTCTTTGTTTATTGTTACTCAATAATTGTAATTTTGTTTAATCTTTCCTTTATTAGTTCTCTCCTCTATTAACATGTCCTTTTGGCTGGTTCTGTAAGAATTAATGCATATTATTAGTAATAAGAATGGTAGAACTATATGGTTGAACACTACCCTATGAATTTATATAACAGCCTGCCTTCTCTGGTCAGCTCTGCTTAAAGATACTACAAAAAGACAAACACTTCCACTTGGCTAAGTATGCATTCTGAAATCTAATTCCTTTTGCTAAATAATTTTCCTGAGATGGTTCAACCTAGATCTTTAAATCTTCCATGCTGAAATATATCTGTAGTCCTATAGCATTTGGCAAGTCCAGCAAATTAGTTCAAAGAGAAAGTTTACTTCAAAGATTGAGCTTCTAAAGTTTCCTTTTTTCTTTTCTCATTGACCTCTACAACCCTTATACCAGGTATCTCACTCTGAAAACTGGCAGAGTATCAGACTGTTCTACAGCTTAGGTTTTTTGAAAAGACATAACTTTAATACAATTTTTACTGATTTGTTGTTTTGGCAATTCCCTTATTGTCAACTGAATCAGGGAATGACAACATTGTCTAATCCCAAGTCTACAGTCAAATCTAAATTTAAAGCCTTAAATAGTACTAACTTTAGAGGTCAAGGAATCTTAGGCTAAAGTTAGAAGTCCTGAAATTAGTACTATTTCTACTTCACTGGCTTTCAGATTGAATATGAATGCTATAATCAATTTCATCTTCCAGAGGTGTCCATATTCTGTATATTCCATTTGAGAGATTTAATCAACAAGTCAATGAATAGGCGATGACCAAGTTCTCGCTTCACTCTTCTCGTCATCATTTACCCATATTGCATATCTTCAAGGGCATAACTAGGGTATAAATATTGCACACTTAGGTGTTAAGCTTCGGTATTATTTCAATACACAATAAGTCTTCCTGCCCAGATTGCTACTCAGGTTATGGCTATTGTAAATTTATGGGGCTGTGTTGAAATATGAAAATTTTAAAAAGCAAAATATACTATTCAAGCCCATCAATTTACAGCTCATACCAACTTCCCACCCCTATTGAATGTGGTGCATCTAGGAAACACATGGGATGACTTGAATGTCATCAGTGGCACTAAGTGTCCCAGATTTATATCTGATCAGGTGTACTGTAAGTGTTCATCTTTGAGTATATCTGGGAATTATTGTACTTATGACACAAAAGGCTATTGTGAATTAGTAGGTTTGTATTATTAACCCTTTTACCCCCAAAGGACGTACTGGTACGTTTCACGAAAGCCATCCCTTTACCCCCATGGACGTACCGGTACGTCCTTGCAAAAAAATGCTATAAAATTGTTTTTTTCATATTTTTGATATTTTTTTTTTTAAAATTCACGCATTTTCCAAGAGAATGAGACCAACCTGACCTCTCTATGACAAAAATGAAGGCTGTTGGAGCAATTTAAAAAAAGCAATTTAAAAAAAAATATATATACTGCAAAATGTTCTGGGAAAAAAATAACCCCCTGGGGGTTAAGGGTTGGAAAGTTCCAAATAGCCTGGGGGTTAAAGGGTTATTATTATTATTATTATTATTATTATTATTATTATTATTATTATTATCATCATTCATAATATGCATTTGTTCATAAAGAGAACATGCCAAGAGGTCATATGAATAGGTCAAAGACCCTAGTAAAATAAGACTAGCAATGGTTTTCATGCATGAAGGGTGGCAATTTGAGTTGCCTTTGCATGGCACACTGAAGAGAGTAGATGGCTCTTTGGTATGACCTTTTGGCTCCCAACTTCATTGCTTTCTTTCATGTATATTTGTCATTAATTATTACTGGTTTCTTCCCTACCAGCTTCCCAACTCCCATGACTTGATCAGCTCTCAACTTTTATTCAAACAAATAATTTTGAAGGCTGAATCTTTTGTCCTGTTGAATTGATATAATAATAATTGAAACTATTGTATGTATTTAGCAACTTGATGAAATGTGCAATACAGCCTCTGTATTACTCCTAGTAAGAAAAGTTTTATTATAATTAAAGGTGCCGCATTGAATTATAGTGGCTTAGAGACAATGCTACATATGACCTGCTGCTCAGTTACCAAGACAGAAATTACCCGGCACCTTCAACGAGCCAAGGATGTTGGTCTACGGAATATTCTAGCTCTGAGGGGAGGTATGTCTCGTAATATACATTTTTGGTTGTATGAAGTGTTGATTGTTACTTAGTTGTACTGTAGTATAATAATAGATATTACAATAAAATATAAAACGATATATCATAAATTTTATTTGAAGGATTTGGCATTTTATACTTAACCCTTTTAACCCCCAAAGGACGTACTGGTACATTTCACAAAAGCCTTCCCTTTACCCCCATGGACGTACCGGTACGTCCTTGCAAAAAAATGCTATAAAGATTTTTTTCTTCATATTTTTGATAATTTTTTTGAGAAAATTCAGGCATTTTCCAAGAGAATGAGACCAACCTGACCTCTCTATGACAAAAATTAAGGCTTTTAGAGCAATTTAAAAAAAATATACTGCAAAATGTGCTGGGAAAAAAATAACCCCCTGGGGGTTAAGGGTTGGAAATTTCCAAATAGCCTGGGGGTAAAAGGGTTAATGAAGTAAATTCTTAATTAATACAGAAGTTCAAGTAAATAATTTATGAAAGGCAGTTTTTAAATATTAAACTTAGCCGGTGAATATATAATAGCTGACGTCTCGGACGGCTCTTCAGAAACACAAAAACTCGCGAGCGATCGCCGTGAAGGTTGCGGGTGTGCCCACCAGCGCCGACTATCGGTCAGATACCGCATAAACATGTAAACAGCCTCAGTTCTTCTCTGTCGGTCTTGTCGACAAGTTGATTCCGTTACTCGCTGTTGACCGGGAGTTTTTCGTCATTCTTGGTGAAGTACTTCTTTTTGGTTTTGAGCTTTCGCAGTGCAGGTGTTTTTATCTTCAATTAAAACTCTTGAACCCTTTTTTGGATAGATTTTATTGTTGATGACTTTGGATTGTTTTGGGATTTTCTTTGACTTTTCAAAATGGCTGACCCTTCTCCTATCCCTGGACCTAAATTTCGTAAATGTAATGCTAGGGATTATAACAAACGTCTTCCCAAGGCCTCTCTCGACCCACATACCGTGTGTTCTAATTGCCGGGGTAAAACCTGCCAATTAGGAGATCGGTGTGATGAGTGCGTGGTACTTTCGGAATTCGACTGGCTAGAGTTTGATAAATATTCTCGTAAGCTTGAGAGAGATAGGGTGAGGAGAATCTCCTCTAGGTCGTTGGATTTTTCCTCCTCCCATGCCCCTGAACCTAATCCTTCCCCTGTAGTAGTTGTTCCTGAACCCTCTACTAGCACTCATGAACCATCCATGCGGGATATGTTGCTTGCCATTCAAGCTTTGGGCGAGAGAGTTGAGTCCTTAGCATCGGACCGTAGTCAACTCATGGCGGATGTGAATGTGTTAAAGTGTCAGAGTGCCAAATCAGAAAATCGTGGGGATAAAGTGATTAGTGCGCAAAGTGTTTTTAGTGTTGCGACCGAGGGTTCGTCTGTTCGTGCTTGTCGTTCTCCTAGTCCGAGACCTCTTTCAGGCTCCCCTGCACCAGGGAGAAGTAATGTCGTAGGACTTAAGGGGACGAGAGGCTTTAACCAACGAACAGACGTTCCCTCTATGGTATCGGGCGTGTCTCGTCAAGATCGCCCCTACCATAAGACGAGCGAGGCTGTTTTCTCCTCGTCATCCGAAGGCTTCTCGCGAAAGAAACCTTGGAGGAAAGTTTCTAGACCCTTAAAGCGGAAGTCAGTCCCTTCAGGACAGGTCCAGCGTCCTGGCTGTAGCCATTGGGACAGCTCTGACCCTTTGCAGTCGTCGGAAGACTGTTCGCCGATTAAACGAAAGCGTAACACGGGCTCCGAGAGTCTCAGTAAAGGCAATGTTTTGCCGTCACAGACGTTACCATCGTCTCGGCCCGTACCGACTCCCGTTGATCCTAAAGGGGTTGTCCTGCAGGATATGCAGAATAAGCTTGCCTCCCTTATGGAGGAGTATACCGTTGAGCAGGTTCACGATGATCCTCGCCGTTACGCTGATCGAGATCCTGGCCGTCAGCCGCCCAAACGAGCCTTTACTCGTCCTTTTGACGTTACGAAACGTGATGTCGGTAGTTTGTCACGTCAGTCACGTGACTTGGAGCCTCACTCGATGCAGTCCCGTGTTGACTTTCAGCCGCTGCCGCAGTCTTGTGTTGACGTTCAGCCGCTGCCGCAGTCTCGTGTTGACGTTCAGGACGTTCGCCAACCAGCTCAGTTGCCTTGTTTTGACGTTGAGCGTCAAGCACCGCAGTCAAGGGTTGTTTTGACTGCTCAATCTAGGCAGTCAAGGCAGTCTCGACTTGACGTCGAGCGTCCTCCCGCTCCTGTTGTTGTTGCTGGTCAGGCCTTTCAGCAGTTACATGACGTAGCTTCCTTGACTGCTACTGCTGCTCCTTTGCGTGTGGACTTTGCTTGTCAAGCATTGCCACCGCGGCAGGTCTCTCCCTTGCTTGAGACTCATCAATTGTCGGACGACGTTCCTTCAGATGAGGATGTTGCTGATCCTCAGCCTACTGATAATCCTTTGGATGTTTTATCAGACGTTGAAGAGCCTAAGGCTGCGCAACCTTCTATGGATTTTAAGAAAATCATGATGATTTCTAAGGATCTTTTCCCAGACCATTTTGTTACTTCTGCTCCTCGTTCGCCTCCGTCAGAGTTTGCGCTAGGCATAGCTGCTGCGAAGCCTTCTTTTACTAAGCTAGTGCTCTCTTGCTCTTCTAAGAGGGCTTTACGTTTGCTAGGCGACTGGTTGGTTACCAGGAGGAGTTTGGGGAAGACGGCCTTTGCCTTCCCTCCTTTTAAACTAGCTTCTAGAGCGAGCGTCTGGTATGACACGGGAGAAGTTCTCGGCTTGGGAGTCCCTGCCTCTGCCCATGGTGACTTCTCAAGCCTCGTAGACTCTCCCCGTCGCCTGGCCATGAGACGCTCTAAAGTTTGTTGGTCCTCCTCGGACCTTGACCATCTCCTTAAAGGGGTTTACAGGGCCTTCGAAGTTTTTAACTTTTTAGATTGGTCTCTAGGAGCATTAAGGAGGAAGATCTCGTCTGCCGACCAGGATGTTTCCGTGCTTATTATGTCTTGTATGGACAAAGCCATCCGCGATGGCTCCAATGAGCTCGCCGCCACCTTTACGTCTGGAGTCCTGAAGAAGAGGGAAACCCTTTGCTCTTTCCTTTCAGCAGGAGTTACTCCCTGTCAAAGGTCGGAGCTTCTCTTTGCCCCCTTATCGGCTGCCTTGTTTCCTCAACAGCTGATCAAGGACATTGCGGCTTCGCTTGTACAGAAGGATACACATGACCTGATGGCTACTTCTGCTCGCAAGGGAGCTCCTTCTTCGTCTTATGTTGTGAGGCCCAGAATCGATACTCCAGCGACTAGGTTTATCCCGCCCTTTCGTGGCAGAGCCCCCAGCAGGGGAGGCGCTCGTGCCGACGGAAAGAGAGGCAAGAGGAGAGGATCCAAGTCCTCCCGTGGCAGAGTCTGACTGCCCACGTCCTCAGACAGCGGTAGGGGCCAGACTGAACAGCTTCTGGCAGGCCTGGGAGAAGAGGGGTGCAGACCAAGAGTCTGTTTTGTTGCTCAAGGAGGGGTACAAAATACCTTTTGTACGCAGACCTCCTCTAGTAACAGTTCCTCTAGACCTCTCTCCCAGGTATCGAGAGGAGTCAAGAAGACAAGCTCTACATCAGCAGGTGTCTCTGTTGCTAGAGAAGGGAGCGGTGGTGAAAGTCTCGGACCTTCAATCACCGGGATTTTACAACCGTCTCTTCCTAGTCCCAAAGCATACGGGAGGTTGGAGGCCAGTGCTGGACGTCAGTGCGCTCAACGTTTTTGTTATAAAAACAAAATTTACGATGGAGACCACGAAGTCCGTCCTAGCAGCGGTCAGAGAGGGAGACTGGATGGTCTCTCTCGACCTGCAGGATGCGTACTTCCACATTCCTATTCACCCAGATTCTCAACCGTACCTGAGGTTTGTTTACAGGAATGTGGTGTACCAGTTTCGAGCACTGTGCTTCGGCCTCAGCCCTGCTCCTCTCGTGTTTACAAGGCTCATGAGGAATGTGGCAAAATTCCTTCATTTATCGGGAATTCGAGCCTCCCTGTACTTGGACGACTGGCTTCTCAGAGCATCGTCCCGTCATCGCTGTCTGCAGGACCTTCACTGGACGTTGGGTCTGGCAAAGGAGTTGGGACTGTTGGTGAACTTAGAAAAGTCTCAACTGAATCCATCCCAGACGATTCTCTATTTGGGGATGGAGATTCGCAGTCTAGTTTTTCGGGCTTTTCCGTCTGCCACCCGGATAGAGCAAGCCCTGCTCAAAGTCCGCCTCATGCTGAAAAAAGCCCGTTGCTCAGTAAGAGATTGGATGAGCCTCTTAGGGACTCTGTCATCCCTAGAGCAGTTTGTCTCACTAGGGAGACTTCACCTTCGCCCTCTCCAGTTCCATCTAGACTCACACTGGAACAAGAGCAAGACTTTAGAAGCTGTGTCAATCCCGGTCTCCGAGCCAGTAAAAGCATGCCTGAACTGGTGGGACAGCAACATAAGTCTGCGAGAGGGTCTGTCCCTGGCAGTCAAGAACCCAAACCACGTGTTGTTCTCAGACGCGTCGGATTTGGGTTGGGGAGCGACTCTGGAAGGTCGGGAATGTTCGGGTCTTTGGACGTCGGATCAGAAGAGCATGCACATCAACGGCAAGGAGCTGTTAGCGGTTCACTTGGCCTTGATGAGTTTCGAGAGCATTCTTCGAAACAAAGTGGTAGAGGTCAATTCGGACAACACCACAGCATTGGCGTACATCTCCAAGCAAGGAGGCACTCACTCCCACACACTGTTCGTCATCGCAAGGGACCTCCTCATCTGGTCAAAAAATCGAGGCATCTCCCTGTTGACAAGATTCATCCAGGGGGACTTGAACGTCTTGGCAGACTGTCTCAGTCGGAGAGGTCAGGTGATCCCCACAGAATGGACCCTCCACAAGGACGTGTGCAAGAGTCTTTGGGTGACTTGGGGTCAACCCTCCATAGACCTCTTTGCCACCTCGTTGACCAAAAGGCTCCCGACCTATTGCTCGCCAGTCCCAGATCCAGAGGCGACCCACATAGATGCGTTTCTACTGGACTGGTCTCACCTGGACGCGTACGCATTCCCACCGTTCAAGATCATCAACAAGGTACTGCAGAAGTTCGCCTCTCACGAAGGGACAAGGTTGATGTTGGTTGCTCCCCTCTGGCCCGCGAGAGAGTGGTTCACAGAGGTACTTCAATGGCTGGTAGACGTTCCAAGGAGTCTTCCTCTAAGGATGGATCTCTTACGGCAGCCCCACGTAAGGGATCTTCATCAAAGCCTCCCCGCGCTTCGTCTGACTGCCTTCAGACTATCGAAAGACTCTCAAGAGCTCGAGGTTTTTCGAAGGAGGCAGCCAGAGCGATTGCGAGAGCTAGGAGAGCTTCTACCATCAAGGTATACCAGTCAAAGTGGGAAGTCTTTAGAGACTGGTGCAAGTCATCATCCATTTCCTCTTCCAGTACCTCTGTAGCCCAAATTGCAGACTTTCTACTACATTTGAGAAATGTTCGCTCCCTCTCAGCGCCCACTATTAAGGGCTACAGGAGCATGTTGGCTTCTGTATTCAGACATAGAGGCTTAGATCTTTCCAATAATAAAGATCTCCAAGATCTCCTTAAGTCTTTCGAGACCTCTAAGGAGCGTCGTATGGCAACTCCTGGATGGAACTTAGACGTGGTCCTAAGGTTCCTAATGTCCGACAGGTTTGAGCCATTACATACAGCCTCCCTGAAGGATCTCACCCTCAAGACGCTTTTCTTAGTGTGCTTGGCTTCGGCTAAAAGGGTCAGTGAGATCCATGCCTTCAGTAGGAACATCGGCTTTTCTACAGATAAAGCCACATGTTCACTTCAGCTTGGTTTCTTGGCCAAAAATGAACTGCCTTCTCGTCCTTGGCCTAAGTCGTTTGATATACCTTGCCTGTCAGAGATCGTAGGCAACGAGCTTGAAAGAGTACTGTGTCCAGTTAGAGCTCTTAAGTTTTATTTAGCTCGTACCAAATCCTTACGAGGTGGATCTGAGGCCTTGTGGTGCTCAGTTAAGAAGCCATCATTGCCTATGTCTAAAAATGCTTTGTCGTATTTTATTAGATTTTTAATCCGAGAGGCTCATTCTGACTTGAGTGAAAAAGATCGTTGCTTGCTTAAGGTCAAGACGCACGAAGTAAGAGCTATAGCAACTTCCGTGGCCTTTAAGCAAAACAGATCTCTGCGAAGTATTATGGACGCGACCTTTTGGAGAAGCAAGTCGGTATTCGCTTCATTTTACTTAAAAGACATCCAGACTCTTTATGAGGACTGCTACACACTGGGTCCATTCGTTGCAGCGAGTGCAGTAGTGGGTGAGGGTTCTACCACTACATTCCCTTAATTCCAATATCCTTTTAATCTTTCTCTTGAAATGTTTTTAATCTTGTTTTGGGTTGTACGGAAGGCTAAGAAGCTTTTCGCATCCTTTTTGATTTGGCGGGTGGTCAAATATCATTTCTTGAGAGCGCCCAGATTAAGGGTTTTGATGAGGTCCTGTTGTATGGGTTGCCGCCCTGGATATAACAGCTCCTGGGAGTCTTTCAGCATCCTGAGAGGATGGCTGGGCTTCGTGAGGAAAGCGGACTAACAAGGCAGAGTAATCGTCAAAGTCAGCTTCCTTACCAGGTACCTATATTTATTTGGGTTTTGTTATGATATAACTGTCAAAAACTCTAAGCATATACGCCTTTATTGTATTAATACTGGTCTCTACCCACCACCATGGGTGTGAATCAGCTATTATATATTCACCGGCTAAGTTTAATATTTAAAAATGATATTTTGATTATAAAATAAATTTTTGAATATACTTACCCGGTGAATATATAAATTAAAGGCCCTCCCTTCCTCCCCGATAGAGACCCAGCAGAATGAGAAGAACTGAGGCTGTTTACATGTATATGCGGTATCTGACCGATAGTCGGCGCTGGTGGGCACACCCGCAACCTTCACGGCGATCGCTCGCGAATTTTTGTGTTTCTGTCGAGCCGTCCGAGACGTCAGCTATTATATATTCACCGGGTAAGTATATTCAAAAATTTATTTTATAATCAAAATATCATTTTAACAAGCTTAGCTATTTGGAATTTCTATTATTTTCAAATGTTTTGTATACAGTATATATTCTATCCTAATTGAGTTGGTAATTTAATTGGGAATGTTTATGAAATGATATATTTTCAAAAGGCATTGACATTAATTGGAACAAGAAACAGAACTGTAACCTATTTTTTTTTACATAATGAAAGCTTTGTATGATTCATTATTTATGTTGATTGTGGCTAATCTGTTTTGCTCTCTCCACCAATAAAATTAATAATTTTGTCCATAATTCTGTCATGTTCTCTCATAGACAACATCCTTCAGTTCATTTTCATTCGCCATATATCCATCCATCCATCCATATACCAAGGCACTTCCCCCAATTTTGGGGGGTAGCCGACACCAACAATGAAACAAAACAAAAAGGGGACCTCTACTCTCTATGTTCCTTCAGCCTAATCAGGGACTCAGCCGAGTTCAGCTGGTACTGCTAGGGTGCCACAGCCCAACCTCCCACATTTCCACCACAGATGAAGCTTCATAATGCTGACTCCCCTACTGCTGCTACCTCCGCGGTCATCTAAGGCACTGGAGGAAGCAGCAGGGCCTACTGGAACTGCGTCACAATCGCTCGCCATTCATTCCTATTTCTAGCACGCTCTCTTGCCTCTCTCACATCTATCCTCCTATCACCCAGAGCTTTCTTCACACCATCCATCCACCCAAACCTTGGCCTTCCTCTTGTACTTCTCCCATCAACTCTTGCATTCATCACCTTCTTTAGCAGACAGCCATTTTCCATTCTCTCAACATGGCCAAACCACCTCAACACATTCATATCCACTCTAGCCGCTAACTCATTTCTTACACCCGTTCTCTCCCTCACCACTTCGTTCCTAACCCTATCTACTCGAGATACACCAGCCATACTCCTTAGACACTTCATCTCAAACACATTCAATTTCTGTCTCTCCATCACTTTCATTCCCCACAACTCCGATGCATACATCACAGTTGGTACAATCACTTTCTCATATAGAACTCTCTTTACATTCATGCCCAACCCTCTATTTTTTACTACTCCC
The DNA here is from genome assembly GCF_036898095.1 of Palaemon carinicauda. NCBI lineage: Eukaryota > Metazoa > Arthropoda > Malacostraca > Decapoda > Palaemonidae > Palaemon > Palaemon carinicauda. The sequence continues at coordinate 87,205,442 of NC_090739.1, forward strand.
TTAACTGCCTCCAACACTTTGCAACCTTCATTCACTCTGACGTACATCTGCTTCCACTCCACCATTTGCTGCAACAATAGACCCCAAGTACTTAAACTGATCCACCTCCTCAAGTAACTCTCCATTCAACATGACATTCAACCTTGCACCACCTTCCCTTCTCGTACATCTCATAACCTTACTCTTACCCACATTAACTCTCAACTTCCTTCTCTCACACACCTTTCCAAATTCTGTCACTAGTCGGTCAAGCTTCTCTTCTGTGTCTGCTACCAGTACAGTATCATCCGCAAACAACAACTGATTTACCTCCCATTCATGGTCATTCTCGCCTACCAGTTTTAATCCTCGTCCAAGCACTCGAGCATTCACCTCTCTCACCACTCCATCAACATACAAGTTAAACAACCACGGCGACATCACACATCCCTGTCTCAGCCCCACTCTCACCGGAAACCAATCACTCACTTCATTTCCTATTCTAACACATGCTTTACTACCTTTGTAGAAACTTTTCACTGCTTGCAACAACCTTCCACCAACTCCATATAACCTCATCACATTCCACATTGCTTTCCTATCAACTCTATCATATGCTTTCTCCAGATCCATAAACGCAACATACACCTCCTTACCTTTTGCTAAATATTTCTCGCATATCTGCCTAACTGTAAAAATCTGATTCATACAACCCCTACCTCTTCTAAAACTACCCTGTACTTCCAAGATTGCATTCTCTGTTTTATCCTTAATTCTATTAATCAATACTCTACCATATATGCAGTAGATTATTACGGTGTTGTCTTTTTTATTTATTTTGTTTCGCCCATTTTGCATCTTCCTATTTTTCATCCCATTCAGATTTTGTTTTTTGTTTTTCCTCATTTAGTTTGTTATTCCAAACATTTAAGATCCCTTAACCAATATTTCCTGTTTTTCTTTGCCACTGACCTCTGGATTGTGTCTTCTTTTTATTTTAGTAGACCCTGTACCTGTGTTTATTCTTTTCCTATTCATTTACTTTCTTCAAAAGCCTAAACTTAATTTCAGATCCACCTAATGGTACAGACGACTGGGTTCCACCTGAGGATGGTTTTAATTATGCCACAGATTTAGTGAGACACATCAGAAAGGAGTTTGGGGACTATTTTGTGATATGCGTTGCTGGTTATCCCACCGGCCATCCAGAGGCTACCTCGTATGAAGATGATTTACAACACTTAAAAGAAAAGGTTAGTTTAAATTTAGCGCCCTATTTAGATGTTAGAATTGAATGTTTGCAGGACTTGAGATAAACTAGGGCTGCTGATGTCTTTTCTGTGTGAAATTGCAATAACCCTTCACTTGAGTGAATTTTTCTGTGGTTTATGCTTATTACCTTTAATTTCTTGACTGTTATAATGCATTATCATTATTTCATGGTTTGGAGTCCTGTTATTTTTAATAGCTAGTTGCTCTATGATATGTAGTGTGGAGAGAATGAGAGGTTATTTTCATCCTGAAGTCATTTAACAGTAAGTTCTGAAAGGGAGGAAGTTGTAGTTATTTGGAACAGGAACATTTGACGTAGGACAATTCTTATTCTGTCTAAATTTTAATGTAATTTATCTCTTTTCTAATATTCTTGTTATTTATTAAATCTTACATAAGTGTTGTAATGTGTTACTACTTATTTTTATGCAATGTACATCATTCACAAAATGTTTCAACACTCACAGACTAGAAGTGAAAGAGACGAATGTAGTTGAAATGTAGAGTTTTATTTTTCATGTTTATTTAAGTATTCCTCAACTTGAATCTATGCTTGCAAACTTGCTTATTTGAGGCTGCATTACAGTTAAGGTTGGCTTAGGACTGAGCTGCTAGCAGATGGAAGAGGGGAGGACAGAGGTGTCATCCTGTGGATCCCCGCCAAGGTCAAAGGAAGGCTCGAGAGAGTTGGTATTCCATTGTAAATTTGAGGGTTATGTAGATGGGAAAGAATTGGGAGGTTGAGGGGTTCTGAAAGCAATTCATGGGACAGTCTCAGGGTTTTTGAAAGTGATTTAAGTTCTGGGCTAGGCTGGAGTATGAACTATTGTTATTCTGTTGATACAATAGTCTCAAAGGCTAAGGAATTTCTAAAAAATATGGATTTGTAGGTCTGCCTTTCTCTAATGAAAAAATAAGCCTATTGTATACTAACTTCAAATTTATTATTGTTATGGTCAAAATGTTTGTGCATAATTGAATATTTTATCCAACTACATATACTATATTCAGTATCACTACAATTTGCTTACACTTGACAATTACCCCTATAACTCCCTAGTAAGTTTTTGAACAAACATTTCTCAATCTCAAAGTTTTTAGTTGATGTTTAGCTAAATGTAACAGTCCTAATCTTAAATTGTAACTTGAAGAATTTTCATTTCACAAAATAATTAACTATTCACTATCAAAGACATTATTAAAAATGGCATTTTTATTCCTTGTAAACATCATTAAAGCTGGTATGAAGATTATTTTACCCACAGATATTCACATGCATATCCCAGTGGTACAGTTCTACCTTTTTCATATTTGTTGGGGATATCACCAAAGCTGGTTCCCTATTATTTTTTCTAATCTGACATCATATTTAGACCTAAAACAAGCATACAAGTTCATAATTGAGTTACATGTCATAGCATGAGCTCTCTATTTTAAAAATGCAGAGCGCATGTTACGTTAAATGCATAGCTTGCAATTAAGAAAAAAGGAAAAGTGTGTGTGGATAACATAGCATGCTGAAAGGCTTTACATGTCACAGTGATCAGCTTAGTTGTATCAGTCAGAGCCATCCAGACTAGGTCAGTTTGTTGTAAGTGATGAGATGAAGATCTCTCACCATCGTGAATCTGTATCGACCAACTTGTTGATGAAAACTGGCCAAACGCCAGACATGAATTGAAATGTCTGAGGCCTTTTTCCTTGAGTGGATCAGAAATGGCTGCATTTGTTGTTGAGCTCTCCAATATAGCCTTGATGTAAAGCTCACTTTGGTATGATTTTCAATTGATTACTACCTTTTCTTCAACTTAAAATTCTTTCAATGTAACAAGAGGTGTGTTTACTTGAAATTCCTTCAATTTAACAATTCTCCATTCAGTTATGTGGCAAAGAATTTCTACTCCATATACAGCACTATACAGTATCTTTAATTTAAGACACTCTCTCTCTCTCTCTCTCTCTCTCTCTCTCTCTCTCTCTCTCTCTCTCTCTCTCTCTCTCTCTCTCCTCTCTCTCTCTCTCTCTCTCTTTTTTTTTGGAGAATAGACATTTAATTTTACTGGGTTTACCATTTTTAAGAATATCAATTGATGGTTTTATTATTTTGAATTGGTGAATAATCAAGTTTTGATTTTGTATTTTTCAGGTTGACGCTGGTGCAGACTTCATTATTACACAGTTATTTTTCAAGGCCGAAACTTTCATCAAGTTTGTGAGAGACTGCAGAGCCTTAGGAATAAATTGCCCCATAATTCCGGGCCTTATGCCCATTCAAAGTTATGATTCCTTGAGGCATATTGTTAAGCTTTCCAAGCTTGACGTTCCCTCTGAAATCATGGACGTAGTAAGCCCACTGAAGGACAACGACGAAGCTATAAGAAATTACGGCATTCACCAAATGGTCACTCTCATAAGAGAGTTATTTGATGCTGATATGGCGCCAGGAATTCATTTCTACACACTTAACAGGTGAGGGAGATATAGTAAATAGAATATAGTCTTCGCAGGGTTTACGTAATAGATACCCACAAGGAGTGAAAAATCTTCATAATATTGGTGCCATAGGGTTCTTCAACTCACAACCCCCCCCCAAAACAAATGACCACTGCCCATGTTCAGTCGCTTAATACCCTAATTAACTCTGTAATTTTTTACATGGTTTCTGTCATGATATTTTAGTTCATATTTCTTTCCAAAGGTTACTGTACATTACTAAAATTACAAACGACTTATAATGCGTAAGTCGTCCCAAGCCACCCTATGTATATGTATAAGTACTGTATGTAACATCAAAATGCTGTCGTTCCTATCTAACGACGGTCACTGATACTCTAGTGTATATTACTGTACTGTACAGTACTATCATTACAGTACAGCTTGATTAGCTAAAGCGAGACGACATGACTCTTGAGTGTTCGATGTCTTCACAAGGTCACCTCACAACCTTACAACTTCGTCACTTAATACATAGCGTGTAACTGCGTACAGTAGTGTATTTTGTGCACTGTACTGAAAATATACTGTTATTAGTTCTTTTAAATGAATATATGAATATCCTAAGACAATTAACAGTAAGAATAAAATATAAAAAACTGTACAGTACTCGGACAACAATTATCATTTACAAAATCTATGCAGCAAAATCTCGTGACACACGTTGCAATCCTTAGGGTGCAGTAGTAGCATTTAGTATTTAACACGAAGTATACATGTTCAGTACATAATTGGACACCTGTTGCTTGACAAACACTTGTGGGAGATGCTTTCTTGATGAAGGATGCTGGGTGAGTGAGGGAGAGTCAGCCAGATAAGTAACATTAGAGGGAAATGGTGCGAAGGCCAGCTGCAAAGAAGCGGGAGTGATTTCAAAATATCAGGCTGCCTACAGCAGTCTTAACTAACATGATGCCATAAGGATCCGCAAAGAATTGAAACTGTATTTAGAATATTACGTGGATGTCAATACATGTATGTGGAGAATATCGAAACTGCAAAGATATATGGTTGATTGTATTGCTCCTTGCACAGTATGCAATATTAAAGGTTCTTGCAGCATTCCTTAACGCCCTATATACACACAGTTTTCAGCCTTCTACTCTACCTCTGTTCAAGTTTCCTTTCCTCCATCTAGCTGTCCAATCACTTTCACTTTTTGTATAACTGTGGGACCTTAGCAGGAAATAGACTCCCCGGCACCATTGCTGTCTCGTATGGTCCAAATTGCATAAATAAATAAATCATTTATAGCCTGTAAGATGATTTTCTCTTGTCTATGAAGTTTGCAAGTAACATACAGTTATTGAATTATGTTAGGGTGTGGTTCTGACATGTATAGCTTGACTAAAAAATTTTATACTAACATTATTCAATATTAAGCATCCTAACTTCCATTCAAAAATACTTTTTGTTTTATTTTTATATGAAGTATTCTATGGCACAGTTAAGTACTGTAGGTAAAGCTACCGTAAGAAAAGCAAAGGAAAACTAGATGTGGGCAAATGAAAACTAGGTGAGCAGTGAGAAAAATAAAGTTATTGAATGAAGGTAATACTGTTCTTAATGGGAGTGTGGTATTCAGCATCTGTATATGGCAGCTGATATCAACCAACATGAAAGGTCAGCTATCCAAAGCATACAGACATATTTCATGATCATTCAGGAATTGATAATAGATGTAAGTTTGCTGTTTATTGCTTGAATTGTATTTTCTTATTGTTGCTGAAATTATGTAACTGACATTATCCCTTCTTTAATATCAGAGAAGTTGCTACCACCGCCATTCTCAAACAACTTGGGTTATGGGCCCAGAGCCCAAGAAGACCATTACCGTGGAGGACTGCCGCGAACCATAAGAGAAGTGCGGAAGATGTCAGACCTATATTTTGGGCCTCTCGACCAAAAGCTTATATCTATAGGTTAGTGTCATTTGTTTGTTATTCGGTTATATTTAATTTTGAAATTTTGAGGATTATTACTATATTTACAGAAGTATAGTCAATATCTCTTAAGATTCTGTTTTTCTCCATTGGTAACCTGGAAGAAATCCTGAATACACTACAACGGTTTATATAGTTTAATTTAAAACAAGAAATGTAAGGTACATGCAAAGTAACTTTCCCATATGTAAAAAGACATTAGAAATTGAATATCACATGAAGTTCTGAATGTAAGATTTTGATTTGTGTCATGAAAGAATTCGTAACATTTATATATGTATTTTACTGTTGTCATCTCGCAATAAGCTGTTATAATACCACCAGTTAAAAAAGGAGCTGAGATGTATCCTTACAAAGACTAGCTTTACAATATGCTGTTATACAACTCCTTATGAGGTAGTAGGTTGGCCAAGGCACCAGCCGCCCGTTGAAATACTACCGCCAGAGAGTTATGGGGTCCTTTGACTGGCCAGACAGTACTACGTTGGATCCTTCTCTTTGGTTACGGTTCTTTCTCTTTGCCTACACATACGCCGAATAGTCTGGCCTATTCTTAACAGATTCTCCTCTGTCCTCACACACCTGACAACACTGAGGTTACTAAACAATTCTTCTTCGCTCAAGGGGTTAACTACTGCACTGTATTTGTTCTGTGGCTACTTTCCTCTTAGTAAGGGTAGAAGAGACTCTTTAGCTATGATAAGCAGCTCTTCTAGGAGAAGGACACTCCAAAATCAAACCATTGTTCTCTAGTCTTGGGTAGTGCCATAGCCTCTGTACCATGGTCTTCCACTGTCTTGGGTTAGAGTTCTCTTGCTTGAGGGTACAATCAGGCACACTATTCTATTTAATTTCTCTTCCTCTTGTTTTGTTAAAGTTTTCATAGTTTATATAGGAAATATTTATTTTAATGTTACTCTTCTTAAAATATTTTATTTTTCCTTCTTTCCTTTCCTTACTGGGCTATTTTCCCTGTTGGGGCCCCTGGGCTTATATCATTTTGCTTTTCCAGCTAGGGTTGTAGCTTAGCAAATAATAATAATAATAATAATAAAAAGAGTATGAGCTGAATGGACCACTTGGGCCCTGCGTTGGGTCGTATGGCCCAAATTTCATAAGTCCATCCATTACCATTGTGTAGTGAAGATACAATTAATGTTTTATAAAAAGAATGCCAGTCTACCTTTATTAACCCTTTCGCCCCCCCAAAGGACATACCGGTACGTTCTTGCAAAACACTGTTATTTACATGTTTTTGATAACTTTATGAGAAACTTCAGGCATTTTCCAAAAGAATGAGACCAACCTGACCTCTCTATGACAAAAATTAAGGCTGTTAGAGCAATTTAAAAAATATATATAGCAAAATGTGCTCGAAATTTAACCTTACCTTGGGGCAAGTAAATGGGTTAACTTTACGATCATTTAATCATAAAATAGAAGAGGAAGAGATTGAACTTGTTTTGCTGATTACGGTAAGGTGTGTGTATTGGTTTACTGCATATATGTAAGCAAATACCCTATGCTCTAATGAGTTCTATTATCTTATATAATGAATTCGAATCAATGTAAAAGGGAAGATATAGAATTGGAGTAACTTAGTGTCTTGTAACCAATCCCCACATATGTGAAGGGACCACTACATTATATATTATACTGTCTGTGTATACAGGTATATCATCTTGGAAAATTCTTTATGCAGCTGATATTTTAAATGTATAGATGTTGTTTATCTATAATTGCATTTGTTTCTTTTGTACTAGGACGCAGCATTGGGATGAATTTCCAAATGGAAGATGGGGAAGCTCAGAATCTCCAGCTTTTGGTGAACTAAAGGACTACTATTTATTTTATCTGAAGGTAAGTGCTGTGGCTGTGTCTAGTATCAAGAAAATTACATAAGTCATGATTCTTGTTGAGTCTATTTCAAATTTGTCTTGTGTTGTTAAGAAATCATGAGAAAAATTAGAGTAAATTTTATTATTTTCATATTTTTTTATAATTAAAATCTATGAATTTGCTACTGTAAAAAAGATGAACTGTTGATTGATGCATAACATTATTTGATAAAGTAAGGTTCTCCATAAGTGTTTATAGGATTTTGATTTATGAATGTATAGGTACCCATCTTTCATTTTCCTGATTTTCAAATGCATGTAGAATTAAAGTATAAGAACAGTAGAAGAAATTTACAGAATTTTTGTCTACTATATTGCAGGAAATATTCTCTGGCAAAACCTTATAAAATCAGACTTCCTTAAGATTAGAAAGAATCTGTTTTCTACAAAGCTAAGAAAAAGTGGAGAGATTTGTCAGTTTTATTTCAAGAAAAGCTGTGCAATGTTTTATCGTAGAGAAAATGGGAGAGGTTGACTTTAGTACGGTTTCTCGGAATTCATTCAAGAGATTTTATGATGACAGGTATGAGCAGCTTTTTATTGGGTTATTAAAGCCGTGGATGATTTTAGTGTAACACTTATTGAGATGTAAGGTAAAATTTGAGAAGGGCATGGATGGTGTTATGTTATATTTATAAGAATCTACTCTTGATTTTTTTTTTTAACAAATAGGTAAAAATGCAAATTCTGGTTTTCTTATGATATATGTTGAAGCAAATTGAAACTTTAAAGGAACAAAACCTTTGTTTTGGTTTAGATTTACTTGAGGGGTTAAAAATACTTTGGAATATTGGGAACATTGAATAGTGATACCAGAAAGTTGATTGGTTGGGTTTAGATTGCCTTGCATATAGCAGGACACAGGGACTTGCGCTGACAGCCCGTAAGTGGGATAAGGATGTGAATGAGGTAAGGTTATATATGTGAAAGTGCTAAGGTTATGTAAGGATAGTGATGGGATGGATGGGAAAGGATAAAAGCACCATGACGACCGTGACAGGAATTCGAAGCTTAGACGAGGCGCCGCAAAGTAGACATTGTCACCCAAATCTGGTTCTTCTTTGGTCCTGGAGAAATTTTATCTTATTGTAACCTGAAAAGGGAATACCAGAAAGTATATTTATGTTTAGTCATTTTAACAAGTGTTTTAGTCCGACTCTATCTTGAATACAAGATTTATTTCTTTACAGAGTAAAAGCTCTAAAGAACAGTTGTTGGCCATGTGGGGTGAAACACTAGAATCGGAGAAAGACGTATGGGATGTCTTCCACGCTTATCTCTCAGGTTCTTGTAATAAAACAGGCAAAAAAGTTACCAAGGTAAGGGCTTCTATTAAAATTTGTTTAACTAAAGTTGATACTGTACTGGAATTTTGCTTAATTTATTCTTTGTAGTTATTATTGTGAATACAAGCAGTATTACTCAGTATGGTGTTTTCATGAAACTTAATTTCCTCATACAAAGCCATTAATCAAAAAGAAGAGCTCCTTCTCCAAGCCTTTCTATCTTCATAGCCTTATGTTTGATGGGTCCATTTTTCTTCTTTATGTTAGATAAGAATATTGACCCTAGAGACCTGCAAACACCAAAGACTTCTCTGATTAGTTTGAGCATAAAAACTAATTTTGTTTATCAAAAATCCAATTTTTTGTTGAAACCAGTGGTTGAGAAAATGCTAAGAAACATACAGTATATCTTTTTTTGACTTTTCAGATTCCTTGGAATGAGGATGAACTTTGCGATGAGACTGCATTACTTAAGGATAAACTCGCTGATTTCAATAAACGGGGAGTTCTCTCCATCAATTCACAGGTAAGATATTTGTGACGGTTGTCCTTTATCATTTATATTAATGTGCCATTGAAAGTAAGATATGTATGAAAGGGAATTCTGTATAATTTTGCAATCTCTCGATACCAAAGTAAGGGTGTTTGTGCTTGTAGAACAAGTGCTACTAAAATATGTTTATACTTATGTAGAATTTACTTTATTAACTTATAGAAAATTATAAACATCTCTACATTTCTATCTTATAAATAACAAATGTATCAATTTTTATTTTTCATATTATACTCTGCTGTTCACTGATAAATTTTTTCATATTTCAGCCCAATGTTAATGGTGCAAGTAGTGAAGATCCCGTTGTTGGTTGGGGAATGCCCGGTGGATATGTCTATCAAAAAGCCTACATAGAATTTTTCACGAGTAAAGAAAATATTGATGCCCTTTTGAATGTTCTACCACTTTTCCCAAGAGTAAATTATCATATAATTAATGTGGATGTAAGTAATAATTTTTTTTTCTCATATATGATTATGATGATAATATCCTTTGGTTTTATGCCCATACTGTATTCAATTTTGTCTAAAGCCTTACCTTTAGCATCCTGATTCATGTGTTCATAGGTAATGATTTAGCAGAGTTCTTGCCTTAGATTATAAACTGAGAAAAAACAAAAATTAGAGACAAAATTGATGTTCACATCATCAAGGAAACATTGTACATCATGAAAATGTCAGAATGTAGAGACCACTAAAATTGTTGTAGTATAATACCTCAAGTTTTTACCCAGCCACTTTGTACTGTATTTCTAATATCGTAATAGATTTTTAAAATTGCCTGCAGATATTAAATGTTTTTTATTTATTTTTTTTTTTTTTTCTTAAAGAGCTAAAGTCCTTAACCATCCCTCTGGAACCTTATAATTTTAGCTATGTTGCCTTTTTAAGGACTTCTTATCAATCAGTCATGCTCAACTCTCACTTGAGTGTTTTGTATGGCCAGATGAACTAACTAGTTATCCAAACTCCTCTACCAAATAGGAAACATAATTACAGTATTGCAGGACATTATTATTATGATACCTTTACAAAAATATTTAATCTTATGTCTTGACTCTTAGAGCTTAACCAAAGGATTTATGATTGGCTTGATTCTTCAAATAACTTCAATATTTCTGTGAATTCTACTAGTTTTCTAAATGTTGAATAAGTTTTCAAATTAATGTCATTCAGAAAAAACATTGTTAAAACCTTGAATTTTAGTAATTTCTAAAGAAAAATATTCTCTTGAAAGATTAGGATGTATCACTATAGAACTGAACAACATTAGATTTTGTTCTCTCGTGTTCTATGTTTATATAGTCATTGAAATTAGAACAAATTACTCCACAGGGCTCTGCTGACTTTAGCAATTGCCACATGCATAGACCGAATGCTGTAACTTGGGGAGCTTTTCCTGGAACGGAGATTATCCAGCCAACTATAGTCGACCCTAACAGTTTCAAGGCATGGAAAGTAAGTATTTATGCTGCATAAGGTTTTTTTATTTTAATGTAGTCATTGTTATTTTGTTTGATTTATACATGTACTAGGTATATTCAAATCACTCTGTTTTGTAGAATAAATTGATGCTTGTCTCTTATATTATGTTTGAAGAGCCAGCTGTCATGAGTGTTCCTAAGTGTAATTATGTAACATTCCTGTATTTCAGTAATTTTGTACATTATAGGGTATACAGTAGTTTGCTTCTACTGTATTAGATATCCTCTGTAGTTTTTGCATTGATAGCCTATTCATATTTTCTTTATGATCAAAGTGCCATTTTAACCAAGTTAATCCCTAAAATGTCTATTGATTGCCTTGGTCTCTTGTGTACAAGAAGCAGAAATTATGTTTTTTTTTTTTTTTTTTTTCACTTTTAGGACGAAGCCTTTGCCCTATGGAACGAGGAGTGGGGAAAGCTTTATCCTGAGGGGAGCAAATCAAAAGAAATCATCTCCTATATTGTCAATAACTATTATCTAGTCAACCTCGTCGACAATGACTTCCCAAAGGACTCGTGTATTTGGGATTTATTGGAAGCCATGTTTGCTTGGAGGAAACTCCAAGAAGAAAAACTTCTGGACGCTGAAAATGTATCGACTTAAGTATTTAGTATGATATTTAACGAAATAAAATAATTGCCAGTATGTACTGTAATGTATATGCTGTATATTTTTTATGTCTGTTGAATCTTCTGATGAATTTCAGTAGAGAAGGACCTAGAAAAGAAATTATAGAATAAAATAATCTATAAATTAGAAAAAAAAATATTGGCAGACATTTAGATATTGTTGATTGTAAGAGTTTTATACTTTTAATCTCGGTCAGTTTACTACACTTCATAAATCAAGCACAATTAATGGTGTATGAAAGCTGAATATCTCATGTTAGAGGTAAGCGCGTAGGAAGGATAAGTATTTATTTTGCATTTTTTATGAAATCCACTATTTATTCTGTGTTTTTGATACCTGTTTTGGTATATTTTAATGTGACTGTGTTATGTTGCCGTTTCATTGACATAAGAAAATAAAACATTTTAATCCTAACCTTTAATTCTTATTTGTTCCAATATTATATTCTTTTTAGCTGGTGTATTTATTAAAACATGATGAAGATGTAAGCACTTACATAAGAGGAGGAATTGTACGAAAATTACACTAATCATAAAGGCCAAAGATTTCTCCTGTGTCGTAACACTGAATACTTTACAGTATAACACTGTAACCGTATGCAATTGTAGCTTTATAGAGAATAATGATTCTTCTCCTAAAATCTACTTTGCTATATGATTTTGAAGCTAAAGATTCTCAAAGAAAACAAAAACAAAGTTTTAACGTATGAAATATGATAGTCCTCAATTTTCCTCATATTTGCATACAGATAGGTAATGTCTTTACTGTACAGTATACATACATACATATACCAAGGAACTTCCCCCAATTTTGGGGGTTAGCCGACATCAACAAATGAAACAAGACAAAAAGGGGACCTCTACTCTCTACGTTCCTCCCAGCCTGACAAGGGACTCAAACGAGTTCAGCTGGTACTGCTAGGGTGCCACAGCCCACCCTCCCCCGTTATCCACCACAGATGAAGCTTCATAATGCTGAATCCCCTACTGCTGCTACCTCCGCGGTACTGTATAATATAATTGCTGAGTACAGACTTTTGTCCTCAGTTTTACTAGTTTCTCACTGTTGCATGACTCAAGATTTGAAGTGTTATTGTTATCTCACAATGTTATAAGAAAGAAGCCAACACAGGCAGCTAGTGCCATCAGTCAATCTCACTTGGGACACATTTGGCATTACAGTTGAACCTCGTTATCCACGGGTACTACTTTGTGGATTTGGTCATTCGGGATATAGAAAACTGTATACACTCACCCCTCTATCTTTGTGGATACAGTTGTTTGCAATACAAAAAACAGTATAACCTATTAAATAAAAAATCATATTCGCAGTTTTGCGATAAGTACTCTTGCGGCCCAATGGTTTCAAACCAACTGCGTTCCTTTGTACCCCTCATGCTTCATGATGTTTTCCTCTCCACACAACACAACATTCATCTGTTGCTCACTAGCCCTCAGTCTTGCATAGTTTCTCCTAGTGTATGCCTTTCCCACTTTGGTGCTTATTGTTCAGAATCACTTTGTGATATAAAAAACCTGTTAATATCTGGTGTGCCTATAGTGATTTTAGTATAAAAGGTGATGCACACATTATGCTACCCCACACACCAAGCAGTTGATACCTCAAAGAGTTGCATCATGCTTCAGACTTAACTGTGCGGAAATTTGTAAATAAACGGTTAGTGGTTTTGTACTGATGTGTACTCTCATTTGATTTTTATTTTGTTTATGTGTTCATTTTGTAATACTGTATGTTATTGTTATATTTATAACTGTATAGTACTGTACTATGAAATATTAAATTTTACAGTAGTAATGTAGATATAGGCTATGTGTACAGTGACTTCCACGGTGTGAGTCCACATGTCAAAAGCAGCAAATACGAGTTTTACCTTGGGTTATTAAGTTGTACTGTAGTGATAGTACTGCACATAAATTACAGTAATATACACTACAGTATCAGCAAGTGTTGTTAGATAGGAATAACAGTTTTGTTGTTACAGTACAGTAGTAGGTTGGCCAGAACATCAGCCACCCATTGGGATACTACTGCTAGAGAGTTAGGGGGTCCTTTGACTGGCCAGACAGTACTACATTGGATTCTTCTCTCTGGTTACCTTTCACTTTCTCTTTGCCTACACAGACACTGAATAGTCTGGCCCGTTCTTTACAGATTCTCCTCTGTCTTCAGACACCTGACAACACTGAGATTACCAAACAATTCTTCTTCACCCAAGGGGATAACTACTGCACTGTAATTGTTCAGGGGCAATTTTCTTCTTGGTAAGGTTAGAAGAGACTATTTAGCTATGGAATGCGGCTCTTTTTAGGACACTCAAAGTCAAACTACAGTTCTCTAGTCTTGGGTCGTTCCAAAGCATCTATATCATGGTCTTCCACTGTCTTGGGGTAGAGTTCTCTTGCTTGAGGGTATATCCAAGCGCACTGTTATATCTTGTTTCTTTTCCTCTTATTATTTTTGCAGTTTTTATAGTTTATAAATGAAAAATTTATTTTAATGTTGATATTGTTCTTAAACTTCTTGTAGTTTTTCCTTGTTTCCTTCCTCACTGGGCTATTTTCCCTGTTGGAGCCCTTGGGCTTGTAATATCCTGCTTTTCCAACTAGGTTTGTAGCTTAGCAAGTGATAATGATAATGATAATATTACTATAGCTCAGGAATTTGTTGTCATCCATTCCCTTCGATGTCAGGATGCCAGAAAACCCAAAATCAATATATTAATCAGGAATTTGTAAAATTATTACCAGTTATATTAAGTTTAAGAATTGCAGATTATGCATTATTTAGATCTTGGTATAGTTGCTCGTCACCTCCATGCTGATTTCTTAGATCAGAAGTTACATAAACAACTATTGCGCATTAGCAGTCTGTAAATTGAGAGAATATATTGTGTATTTTAATGCCATTTTGCCAGAAATATGAAAAGGAAACAATTGATTTATGGCTGAAATAAAAGAGAGGGAAATTTTTATCAAGTGAAAAGGATATTCCAAATAAGGAAGATTAATTGATTGATTTGAAGTTCTCTGGCATCCTAATAAGGAAGAAATACACATCATATGCTGAGAAAGAAAGACGAAGTTAAAACCAAAATTATCCAAAACAGAAACAGGTTTATGGCCAGTGTCTTGCAGAAGAGACTAAAACATCAACTATTCCATAACATCATTAACTCAGATGAAGAGAGACTAATCAAATAGATAAAACAAGATTAATTGCAAAAACTCCATAGAAAATGCTGGAGCAGCATTATTATTATCATCACTAGCCAATCTAAAACCTTAGTTGCTAAAGCAAAATGCTATAAGGCCAAGGGCTCCATCAGGGAAAAATAGCCCAGTGAGGAAAAATATACGGAAATAAACGATGAGAAAAAATTAACTATAAATTATTATTATTATTATGAAATGGCCCACAGCCTTATATTAGAGAAATGTTTATGGATAACACAATCCTTTTAATGAAAGTAAGGTTAATCTAAAGGTTTGGAACATCATATTCATCAAAGTAGAATGGAATAAATGTAAATCTTAAGATTTTCATGAAGTCTGTTCTTTAGGGTTACTGGAAATAAGTTAATTCTAGTATTGGGTATAAGATTAGAAGCTTTGCACCTATCTATTAATTGATATCAGTGCTCGCAACCTTTTGATTACAAGTGGTTAACATTTTATACAATATAACAACGACATTATTACAATTGTAATATTAATCAGGCTAAGTAAGGCGCAAATGTGTGGTTTAGATAATCTGAAAACGGGAAATCGAAACTAAGCCCATATATCTAGCATTCTAAAAGATGTCTGATCACAAATCATAACAATTCACTTCTATGTTTTGAGTATATATCAGTGATATGTATGTAGTAAAGATTCTGGAAATATAACTTAATTAGGTAGCTAAGATGGAAATGATATAATTTTATGGATGCTCTGATTTCCTACTTAGGGGAGCGCGAATAAGGCCTACCTGTTCGAACCCGATTCAAGGCCTAATGCTATCTAATTCCATTGGTCAATTGTGTAAAAAGTTGGTACGTTGTGAATTTAATTATGCCTTTGCATCGGAAATCATATTAATGTAATCGAAGTCTGACTTGTTATGGTTAGGATATTTGAGCTAATAAATTAACGATGATAAAGTTAGCCAAGGCCGAACATCAGTTAATATCACCCGCCAATTTTAACAGCTTTTGTGTTTTGTTTAGATAGGCCTACTGATGTTTTGATAGGTCGACGGGCTCGACGCCACCAAATTGGACCAATCACGTGTTTAAGTTCTGCCTAGGTCACGCCCTTGGCCTCAAATAAACCAATGAGAACTGTTTCTCGGGATTTACAAAATATCTTATTTATTGTCTTGAACGGTTGAACTTTTCTTAAATTTCTTTCATTCTTGCCTCGTGTTCCCAAAAGAAACAACTTCAAGACTCAAGAGTTCCATTGCTCTAGGTCCGTATTTTGCTATCGTGTCACTTTCGTGTGCACAATGGCTACCGTCGAAATCACGTGCAATGAATGTGAATATAGCTATTATTTGTTTATTTCTATGTTTTATACAAATACGCCTAACTTCTTGGATTATTTACGAGCGCATGGTGTCTTACCGACTGGTGTTTTGTGCGAAAAATGTGAATTGCCTTGCACATTGCGGCAAGAAACAAATATGTTTTATTGTGGTCGCTACGTAGCCGTGCAAAAGCAAAAACGAAAGCAGTGTAATTATAGTGTAAGCCTATTTAAGGGCACTTTTCTGGAAAATGTCCGCGTGCCACCGTGGAAAATCGGTTTGTTCGTAAATCATTTCCTCCAGACATTCTGGGACCACGAGACGGTATATCGATGCATACATTTTTCAAGTAAGACAAGTGTCGACTGGCGTACCTACTGTTCAGAAGTTACGCATAATTGGATGTGCAACCAGGAGCCTATTGGAGGTCCCAAAATAAGCGTTGAAATCGATGCGACATTTTTCGTCAAGCGTAACCCTCGAGGTAGACAACTCAGCGATGTCTGGCTCTTTTGTGGTATCGAGCGAGAGTCAAAGAAAAAAATTATAATTCCTCTCCATAAGGAAGGTCAAGATCCTCAGAGTGCCGAAACTTTACTGCCTTTAATAAAGCAATACATACGCATCGGGTCAATTATAATAAGTGACGATTGTACAGCTTACAAGACGCTATCTACCGAAGGATATGTTCACAAAGTTTTCAGTCATAACGCAAACTTTGAGGATTCGGGTATTCATAAACAGACCATAGAAAAGCAGTTGAGAAAAATCAAGAAGTGGTCAAAGAGGGTCGGTATGAGATCGGAAAACTTCGATCAGTATTTTTCCCAGTATCTCTTTATCGATACATTTACTGAGAATCCCGTCCACCAGTTTTTCTTGGAAACTGGAAAGCTATATAGACCGCATGGGAGCCACCCTCGGCCGCCCGTGTACGACTCTGACGAAGTCGATTCTCTCGCCCATTAAGGTTAGTTTGAATTGTTCCTTCTTTTGCGAATATTATATTCATTTGAGTTTGAATTGTCTTGAAATAAGGTTAAAAACTATAAGAATTAATTTATCTTTGACTGATCGCTGTCCACAATTATTCTCCTCTCCTACTCTGGTAAATTGAATCGATGGAACTTCAAAAGTTCAAACTTACAGCAAATTTTTTTCTGTTGAACAGACTGACATGAGTGATTTTATAGTTAACATATTAAAGATCTCTTTATATTATTTTAATTGTTCATTGCTTCTCTTGTAGTTTATTTATTTGCTTTCATTACCGCCATTTTTCGCATTTGGAGCCCTTGGGCTTATATAACATCCCGCTTTGCCAATTAGGTTGTAGTTTAGCTAGTTATAATAGTGATAATAATTTCAGACCCATTGCAAGCCATTTATCCCTTCGTTGACGACCCTGACTGTCTCTGACCATGATCCATGAATGATGAAATTGATGAATATGCCGTTTTTTCAACAAAATCCACGTTTTTTTTCGTAAATTGGTGTAAGTAAATATGCCACACAGTTGTTCCCCAACACGTTTATATACCTAACAGTTTGGGAAGAGTTCGATTTATTTTTGAATATGAATAACTATTGAAATTAATTTATTTATAAGTGATCTCCGTTCATGAATATTTTTTTTCAATTGCAGACCACATGCTATCCACCATCCGTCGAGATTCTTCAATTCTACCTTTTCGAAGTATTGTGTGCTAATTAAGGTAAGCTAATGCCATATTTATTTGCTGTCGAGTACATTCGAATATGACAGAGTTCGCCATGCTTCAAACCCCATAACGTTTGCTGGTTAAGATCAATTTAGGAATTTTGTGAACAAGTAAAATGAGACCAAATTTGCTACATTCTGTATAAGTAGTCCGACGCTAAAATAAATGTAATATTTAATTGGTTCCTGGTTCCTAACTGCAAGTAAGTTTGCGGGCACTATCACATAATAGATAAGTGCAAAACTGCTGGTTCTAAGCGTAAACTTGTTACTGTCATTGATATTTAATTTTATCCCAGTCTACCTTTAAATCAGTTGGGATGTTATTTTAATTGTTCATTGCTTCACATGTTTATTTTCAGCCTTTCCTCACTGGTTGATTATTCCTGTTAGAGCCCTTAGGCTTATAGCATCTTGCTTTTCCATCTACGATTGTAGCTTAGTATTAGTAATATCAGTTTTGGTACCATATTGTGGTTAGTTTGGTATTTTTAAACTCAGAATCTTGGCTCTACTTATGTACACTACCAGTTCTGTACAATTTACCTACGCTTATATCTTGTCCTTTTAACTGTCCTGATTTGGGGGATGAAAATAAACGTTCGATATCTTCTTTGCATAGGTTATGATACTACGTAGCATATGTTTTGCTTTAGTGAAAAATTAGAAACAATAACAATAAGGGAATTTAGAAATACCAACTTAAGAGGTTGCCCTGAATGGTTAGAAAGACCTTTGAAGTTATAGGTAAAGGTATGTAGCTGTCTGTGTAGGTGGTTACTAATGATGAGTTTTCTGCAGATTGCAGCACTTTGCTGCGCCTACTACGCTTTTAGTGGTGTACCCACATTCCACTGGAACTAGGCGTAAGTATTGGTACGTTGCAAAATCTTAGCTGGAATCTAGTTGCATTTATAGGTAGGTCAATGCACATGAAAGGAAAATTTGAAGGCCAAACTGACCACAATTGATTGCCAAAACTGATAACAAGGTGTTATCATATCTGATTTCAAGGTAGAATGGGATAAAAGTAAAGATTGAGAATTTCATTATTAGTTTATTTATGGTACGGGTAAAATAGGCTTAATTACAATAATAAGAATAAGCTTGAGAATTTCATTATTAGTTTATTTATGGTACGGGTAAAATAGGCTCAATTACTAATAAGAATAAGCTTAGAAGCTTTGCATTTATCTATAAGGCGATAGAGTGGCCGCAAACTTATTTTGCGGAGTGAGCTTAGCTAGGATCATTGTTGTTGAGAGATCAACGAGGAACCTGGACCGATAGCTACAAACTATGTAAAATTTGAAGGGTCCTGGCCGCTGTTTTTGTGAGAGGTGGCGTAATTTGGTTGTTTTTCTGTGATTTTGATACAAAAATAGGAAATTCATAGTGATTTTGACTTGTGATCGATGCACCTTTAGAATAATATTATCATCAATATTTTTAAGGCATCAGACCACCCAGGCTGGTGGTGTACATTCTGTGCCTTTTAGGTATTGGGGTGGCCAAGGCACCATCCACCCAATGAGATATTACTGCTAGAGAGTTATTGGGTCCTTTGACCGGCCAGACAGTAATACTTACATTGGATCCCTCTCTCTAGTTAAGGCTCATTTTGTCTTTGCCTACACATACACTGAATAGCCTGGCCTATTCTTTTCACATTCTCCTCTCTCATTATCCTCTTGTTATTTTGAAGTTTTCGGTTGAGTATGATGGCTGGCACCTGTATGTATGCTGACGGCCGACAAAGAATACGGAAGTTTAGGGGATTCGCAGGGGTATTAGCCCCCCCCCCCCCCCCCCCATTAGGTAAGTAGGTAAGGACACTGCATGTGGGATAGGTTAGGTGGGAAGTTTAGGTTAGATGGTCTCTATTTTGTATGCATACAGAAGCAACTGGCCGCTGATATACAAAGGCTGTAAAGTTTTTATCCACTTATTATTTTGAATTTTTTATTGTCTATATATGAAATATTTGTATTAATATTGTTATTGTTCTTAAACTTCTCATAGTTTTTTTCCTCATTTCCTTTCTGGAGCCTTTGTATATCAGCGGCCAGTTCCTCACTCTTTAAATAAAAATGAACATCAACTAACCTAAGCTTTCCCCCTTATCTAACCTACAAGCCATGTCCTTACCTACTTCCGTAACGGGGTGGCTAACGCCCCCCCTGCGACCCCCCTTACACAAAGTTAGACATAATAACACATACAGGTGGCCTCCTTTCTACACTGGGCTATTTTCTCTGTTGGAGCCCTTGGGCTTATAGCATTCTGCGTTTCCAACTAGGGTTGTAGCTTAGCAAGTAATAATGATAATATTAAATATCGGATCATTATTACTTGCTAAGCTACAGCAGCCAGTTCTTCCCACGCGCATAGAAAATGGGAATTTTCTTCCCATTTTCTAGTCTGTTTTTCAGTAAAACCTCTTCACAAGAACATCACCTAACCTAAACTTTCCCCTTCCCTAACTTAAACTCCAAGCGACTGCCCTTACACTGCCATATTTTTAGCTGGCTGTCATCTAGTACAGGTGGCCGCTATTATACATACACCCCGAAATATCTCCCATGTCTTGTTATTGGTATAGTGTACTTCAACCAACTGCTTGCTAGTTCTCATTTTATTCACCACGCTCACACTATCTGATGATTCATTTAAGCTAGAGAAATGCAATGATTTATTTGGTATCGAAGGGGCCTAATTAAAGGGAACCCTTTGGCACATAACCTTCCGAATTCGTGGTTAAGATAAAGTTGTATGTTTGTCCTGTTATCTCCAAAGATCCATGTCTTTTTTTTTTTATTTAGGAAGAATTCATCATGCTTTCCTACAATTAATAGCGGTGTATATATTTTTCTTAGATAATAACTATGCATAAAAAACTTTTAGCTTTAGAAGCATGATGAATAAGATTATTAGCATCTATATTAAATGAAACATAAAACCTCCTGTAATGGGTAAACATGTAATGTACATTCAAAAAGATATGTAAAGGGTATTACCGTAGTCAACTAGATGCTTATGGTTCAGGTCTTATTTTTGCGGAGAGAAAAACAATTTTCTTATACTTTGAAGTTAAATTTGATGCAAAATTGCCTTATGATTTACTGGACAATTTTTCTTTCAGGATTAACTTCTGAATGAACACGACACTTCATTGCAAAAATTATCATTTGTAATGTTACAAGATGCCAAAAACATCCGATCAAGTCCCAAAGTATGGAAACTTTGCAAACTTAGTTTCAAATACCGTAGAAACCCTAAGCGGAAAATTCTTCCCCAATGTGTCGTTTGATCAGCTTTGTGAGAGTTCATATGGTAAGCCTAATATTTATATATATGTGAGCATATTTATTTTTGCAACCTATAATTGGACATATGTTTTATTAGAAGATCAATAGTAGAATCGGTCATATCTGTGCTTGATTTTCATTGTGTGAACTTTTTTTTCTTAGCCTAAGAGACTTTGAATTATTATTTTGAATGATTAATCCATTTGTGTAGTATCAATAGTTTTACTAATTAATTTACTCCAATTATGCAGGAAATGAAGTGGTATCCAGCCTTCCACTACAGATAGTGCTATTCTTCTCCGCCCTCTTTTTCCCATGCTGGCTGATTTCATCTCTAACTATGTTTATCATTAAAGTAAGTTTACTTTTAATGTGTTTGCATGCATGTCACAGAAATTTCCTCCACTCTATAGTTTTACCTAGAACATTTTGTATCAAATTTAGAATCAACACATGGAAGAAAAATTATTTTTCAAAATAATTGGTATTAGACATCAAATAACCTAAAATCGATCAATCATTCACTGTCAATTACATGTGACCCTACACGTAATGCAAACTTCTGACCTATAATAGGAGTAAGAATTCAGAAAAGCTGGAATAGCTGTTGAGCTTTTTGACAAGGTAAACATAGCTGCCTGCCAGGTGGCAGGACAGCCCCATCCACCCAACGGGTAATGCTACCTTCACTTTGACTTAGGCTGCTGAAGAGTACTGATATACTGTACTTCTTGGCATTAGCATCTTAGGCATTTTATTTCAGTTTGAATACTAATACTGTATTTTTGTATGGTGGCATGTCTGTTGTCCTATCCCTCTTGTGCATATCTGACAACGATGTAGTGGTTTGCGGACTGTGGCCAGAAGTAGCACCTGAACTACCTAATGTCCGAATGCCGACCACAACCCGACGTTCACTACACTACAAATATACAACGGTGGAATACCCAAAAAACCTAAGTAACAGGTCAAGAGAACAGAGCTCTGGGCACCACCCCTTGATTTATACTGGGCAAGGGGACCCAGCTTGAACCTTGTTATTTATCATACCTTTGCTTCTCTTGCCTTTAACTTGCTGATTATAAGTAAAGGTATAAGAACATTAGGTGAAAGGGAATATTGTTTTTACTGATAACTAACACAGTGTGGGAAATTAAATTTTAAATAACTTGACTAAAAAAAACAGTGGCTGAGAAAATAAACAGTGGCTGAGTAGGGGAACACATTGGTGTAAGGAACTGGAATGAGATGCTGTATTCATAAAAAACAAGAAAAAAATATTTATTTGAAAAAAAAACTGTTAGGATTATGTTAACATTGACCCATCAATCCAAATAGAAAATTAAAGGTGAAATTAGCATCCCTTTACATCAAACTTCAGCATCAGGGTAACAAGATAAACAAATTAAACAAACAGGAAGTTTTTTCCCCAGGTGGGACACTCATAAGTGTTCCTATACAGTACAAGTATAAACAAAGGCACACCTAACCGTGTATCTATTTGGGCAAGTACCAGTATGCCATTTCAATAGTTCCAGTTTACTATTAATGTTTATGACACTTGAAAGTTTGGCTATCTCCGCAAAAAGACGGTTTTAGGCCCCTTTACGTTCACTTGGTTCTGGGGCAAACATTTAAAAAAAAAACTGTCCATCACTAAACACTTGATGGGACTTACAGTTCACGGGCAATGTAATATGTATACAGAGCAGCATCACAGACCACTACACACTGGTAACAGGCCATCAACTACATTCATAATTGTTATGCGATACACTGGATTCCAGTGACGGATGTACTCCCTCTTTTCTATATACATACAGTAGTGTGCTAGATAATCTTCCCTTACACTCCCTACTGAGTGTAGGGGCTGCTGTCAATACCTGGAAAGGAATAATAACAGATAAGATATTTTTTTGGAAAGAGGGCTTGAGGGATACAATATAAATAAAACTACTTTTTTATGCACACAAACCATTAAAGTTTTCCTAGATACAAACCATTTTTTCTTTTTATTTCAACGATGGCGTCTCTGTGAGCTTAAGGCAGGTTTGTTCCAACACGAAACTTACCTCGAATTACTTTCTTTAGGAGACACTTGGTGATCTCTCTTTCTCGACCAAGGTTTTTGGCGCCGTTATCCCCCACTCTGTTCTCCCTATAGGCCTACCCCCGCCGCCAACGAATGCGCCCCGAGGGCAGGATTAGGGCAGGTCACTGCTTCTCTGGGCCATTCTCCTCATTAAGTTCTTGGTCGTGAGGTGTTCAACACCTCAGTCTCTCTCGATCCTTTGTGCGCATTTAGTGTTCCACGTGTTCCCAACGTGGGGACTTGTGTTTTTTCGCAGTGTGCTTCCCAAGTGTTCCTGTGCGTTCACTTTTCAACCGTGTCCTTACCCGGTGTTTAATTCATTTCCTTAGTGCTTGTGTCGTGCGTTGTGTGCGTTATGGAACAGTATTCCTTGATTTTCTTCAAGGAATTAATAGCTGAAAGGACCAATTTTTACATAAATCATTCTTCCTCCCCTTATCCTCGGTGTTAGCCGTGTAGGGGCAGCTTATGTTCCCCTTCAACCACGTGTCAGGACTACTGGTCCTGGAACGTAGTGCAGTGAGTGCACTTCGGCACCAAAAGGAAGAATACATCCAGGAGGCTCATAGGAAGACGAGCCTCTCCTCGCCAACTTAATTCCCGATGCCTCGTCGAATAGAGATTCTTATACAGCCATCTTCCCCTACCCAGAGTAGGGGACAAGGTAAGTCAGTTGCGGGGAAGTGCCCATTGCTCTTCCCCAAGAGTTTGAGTGGGTGCGGTATAGCACCAAGAAGAAGTAGGCGACGATGGGTTCGCCTAAGAAGACTAGCGCTGGGCGTCCCGCCTGACAGAGCTTCCCTACCACCCTCTCCTACCCAGAGTAGGAGACGAGGTTGGTTTATTGTGAAGAAGATAACTCTTAAGAAGTAGTTCGAGGTAAGTACTACTTTCGAGAGTGTGTGGGGAGACGGAGTCCTGGTGCAAGCAGGCCACGTCTCCTCTGATGACCCCATGTGGGGGAAAATGTCCCTAATTCTTCTCCAGTCTCTTAGCGTATTTTTCAGTCTCTTCTGCAGCCGAGGACCTCGCCGAAAAGGAGCCTCCCAGGTCTGTATTGCAGCGTTCCCCGGACCGACAACCCAGGGTTTTTTCTCACCACGAAGGCCATCCTCCAGACGCAGATATAACCCTCACAGGGAGAAATGCGAGAAGGCCTCTTCAGGCAGGCGTAAGACCGCGAAGCTTCCGGTTCACCCCGCCAACGGGTGTAACCGAGCTTCTTTACGGGCAGCCTGGCCGAATCAGCACAGCTGGTTCGGCCCTCGGACTTAAAAGGAACGGTTCCCTCCGTCGGGTCAGCCCACGAGGATCCGCGTCCACGTCCCCCAGCCCGCCCGCAGGTGTAACCGGGCTTCTTTACGGGCAGCCTGGCCGAATCAGCACAGCTAGTTCGGCCCTCGGACTTAAAAGGAACGGTTCCCTCCGTCGGGTCAGCCCACGGGGATCCACGTCCGCGTCCCCCAGCCCGCCCGCAGGTGTAACCGGGCTTCTTTACGGGCAGCCTGGCCGAATCAGCACAGCTGGTTCGGCCCTCGGACTTAAAAGGAATGGTTCCCTCCGTCGGGTCAGCCCACAAGGATCCGCGTCCCCCGGAGAGAATACACGAACAGTAGTCCTCGACGGTACGGCGTTGCCGGTTCTGACCCCGAACCTGGTGCGGAGCTCCCCGCCGGGGAAAACCGGTACCACCGCAAGGGAGTGCCTGGTATTCCAGAACCGAAGCGCCCGGGGAGTGCCCGATGACCCGGCGCCTCGAGATCAAGCGGTAGGATGGACTCTACAGGTAAGCGTAAGTCCCCGAAGCCTCCGGTTAACCCCGCCCAGCGGGGGAAACGCGCTTCTGGTCGGGCGGCCTGGCCGAACCAGCCCGGCTGGTGCAGCCTTCGGGTCAGAAGGAACGGTTCCCGCTGTCGGGTCAGCCCACGGGAACCGCATCCTCGGCACCCAGAGCCTTGGGCCGACGAGAGTCCCCGCTGAACCAGCGTTGCTTGCGCTAACCCAGGCCCCTGGTGCGGACGTCCCCGCAGATGAAATCCAGTACCTCGGCAGGACGGCGCCCCTGGCCCCAAAGAGCTAGACGTCCAGTCGGCGTGCCCGGTAACCCAGCTCCCCGGCCCCAAGCCGGGTCCTCGGCTGACGGAGAGGAGCGCTCCCTGACGGAGGACTCCGTCTATAGGAGAGTGGTTAGCCTTTGCAGAAGACACCACAAGTACCGGAACCTGCAACTACGGATGTAGTTTCCTGGAAGTCAAGCCTTTTTGAGGATCATGCAGACTCCTTACAACCTACGACGTCCCTAGCACTTCCTCTACCCGAGGTCTAGTCCTAGAGCAGGATTATGTCGGCAAGGTAGTGGCCAGCACTGCCGGGGTCCCCCAACCTTTAAGGGGGGGTTAGCAGGACATCCTTAGTCAAGGCGTTTCAGACAGTAGAGCCTCTTCAGCCCCAGTCTGGTTCTCGCCAGCAGGAGCCTCCATGATGGAGAAAATGTCGAGGGGCTTAGTAAACGTCCCCTCTAGGGTGGACTGGTGGGCTTACTCTTTGGGAGGTGTACAAGCCTCCTTTGACCCCAAGGACCCTGTCCAGCAAGGCCTTCAACCCTTAGGTTATTGACATATCAGTCTCTCACACTAACAGCTAACTGGGTGTTCTGGAAGCGAGAGACTGTTCTGGCGAAGGTGTCTTGGAAGGCACCAGACAGGGAGACGCGAGCCATTCGCAGCTTTCCCTTGTGGGGAGAGTCTCCGTTTCCTCGGAAGAAACTAGAAACCATAATGGAGAATAATTGAAATAGAAGGAGACTATCGTCCCCAGACCTACGACTCCTAGGAGACCGCCCTATAAGAGGTCTGTCTCGGATAGTGCCTCGACACCCCAAGCATCTACCAGCACTACGAGGAGAGAAGCCCCCCTCTTCCTCCTGGTCCGCAACGCCTCAGCCCCTCCGCAGGGGAGCTCCAGCGCCCTCTAGCTCCTTCAGATCGGGTTACCCCGCCTCTAGGGGAGACAGATCAGGCCGCCCCTCTAGAAGAAGATAAGAGTGGGAGGCCCCCTATCCCCACCCAACCCTCGGGTTGGAGAATGACTCAGACGTCATTGGCAGCTTAGAGGGCTCAAGGAGCGGAACCTTGGACAGTGGCCTTACTAAAGAAGGGCTACGGACTTCCATTCCTAACGGAACCACCCACGCTTTTTCTGGCCAACCGGATAGAATGGCTAGATTCCAAAGACCTGTTAAAGAGGACCGCCCTTCAAGAGGTGTCGTCCATGCTAGAGAAGGGTACCATGGAAGAAGTTCTTCTCCCAGGGCCAGGTGTCTACAGTCGCCTATTCCTGGTGGAAAAAGCGACCGGGGGGTGGAGACCGGTTATAGATCTGTCAGATCTCAACAGGTTCATCAAGAGACGGACTTCAAAATGGACACGCAGAATTCAGTCCTGCTGTCTTTGAGGGAGAAAGATTGTAGGATGACCATCGACCCCAAGGACGCATACTTCCAGATTCCGGTCCACACCTCGGGTCGGAAGTTCCTCCGGGTAAAATAGGGTTCCCGGATCCTGCAATTCAGGACCCCTTTTTCTTTGTTCTGTCAACAGCGCCCCAAGTGTTCACGAGAGTCCCCACGGCTGTCGCAGTGGGGGCGCACGAACGAGGCATACGCCTTATCAGATACCTGGACGCCTGGTGGCTTCTTCCCGCCTCAAAGGTCCTCTTTGAGGGACAAGGGAGAAGTCTCCTCCAGTTTTGCAAGGATCTGGGGAACTGAATCAACCCGAAGTAGTCAAATCTATCCCCTTCCACCGGAATGAACTACTGGGGAATAACATTGGACTTTTTTCGGGGAGAATTTTTCCCTTCGGAGAATAAGATAAGAAACCTCAGGCTCATTAGTCAGCCGTTCCTGTCAGAACACCCCAGGAGGGCGGAAGACGGGCAGAGGCTGATAGGTCACCTGGTCTCACTGGAGAACCTAGTTCCCCAAGGGAGGGTAAGGCTCAGATCCGTCCAATGGAATCTCAGGAACCTCGGGTGACAGATGGATTCACAGCAGGTGCTAATCCCAGTCATTCCAGACACGAGACCCTCCCTAGAATGGTGGCATTGCCAGTCGAACTCACTCAAGGGGACGTCCTTCGGGACCGGCCATCCCGAGTTACTACTGTTCACAGACGCCTCCAACCAGAGATGGGGAGCCCTTCCCCTCGACGAAACGGCACAAGAGACCTGGTTGGAAGGGGAGAGGCAACTCCACACAATGTCCTGGAGTTGGAAGCAGTCCAGAAGGCTTGCCTACACTTCGCAAGTCTGCTAAAGGGGAACACCGTGGCGTGGATGAGCGACAACGCCACGGTAGTGGCATACATAAAGAAGCAGGGTACTTGGAATCGAAGGAGTTGTGCGATCTCACCATAGAGAATCTAGATTGAGTGGAAGAAAATCAAGGGGTGATGTTAGCAAGGTTCATTCCCGGGAAGTAAAACGTTCTGGCCAACGGCCTCAGCAGAATGGGCCACATAGTAGGGACAGAATGGTCCCTTCTCCCAGGAATAGCCAAGCTCATCATTCAACGCTGGGGTTCCCTGGTGGTTGACCGCTTTGCAACAACCTCAACGCCCAACTCCCAGTCTATTGCTCCTCTGTACCAGACCCGAAAGCTTCCTTAGAAGACTTTTCAGCACAAGTGGGACAATCTGGATGTGTACGCCTTTCCCCCTTTTCACGCTGATAAGACAAGTGCTCAGCAGAGTAAAGACGGCTCGAAACCTACAGATGACTTTGGTAGCGCCCTGGTGGCTGGAGAGAGAGAGTGGTTCGCGGATCTAAAAGACCCATCGAGTCAACCGCCGTGGCCTTTGTCCGTCAGGTCAGACCTTCTGCACCAGCCTCACTTTCTCAAGCTCTACGACAGGCCTCTCTCCCTACGTCTTCACGACTGAAGACTAAGAGCGGCTCCTGAAGAAAGAAGGATATTCTTCATCCACGGCTAAGAGAATGTCTCTATTCCTAAGAAGTCGCCAACCGCGGTCTTCCAGGCAAAATGGACCTCCGTCGTGAAGTGGTGCGCTGAGAGGCACATTAGACCTCTTAAGGCCTCTGTCCCAGACATGGCAGATTTTCTGGTGTTTCTCAAGGACAAAGCGGAGATGTCAATCCCAGCCATAAAACGGGGTTCGGGCTGCCTTGGGCCAAGTCTTCCTCCTGAAGGGCATCGTCCTGGGGGCCTCGAGACACATAGCAATGCTTGTCAAAAGCTTCAAGCAGTCTTACCCCCCTCAGGCGGGAAAGGTGCCCCAGTGGGACTTAGGCAAGGTCCGGAAGATGATGTGTCGCTCCCACTTTGAACACTTGAAAGATATCGTGAACAAAGATCTCACCCTCAAGGCCGTCTTCTTGCTGGCCTTGGCGTCCGATAAGAGAGTGGGAGAGATACATGGTTTGTCATTCGACTTCTCTCACTCCGACCAGGTATCAGGAACCTCTTCGTTTCCACAGGTGTTAATAGGAAGCAAGTTTCCGAGAACACCATTTCCTGCTGGCTGAGACAAGTCATCGCTAGAACCTACGAAGAGGATAAATGGCAGTGCCTGGCACTCCCCGGACCCATGACATCATGGGTCTGAGCACCCCCTTGCCCTTTGAGAGAAACATGGCGGTGAGGCAGATCCTACAGACAGGCACTTGGTCGCACCAGTCAACCTTTACTGCCCACTACCTCGAGGGTTATTCAAGAAAATCCTTGGACGGGTTCTCCATTGGGACAGTCATGGCCGCCCTCCGGGCTGTGTAGCGGTAAGGCCAGAGGCTGTACCCAACGTTGAATACATTCTTCGCGACTGCATCCGGAGGAAATCGTCAGAAGAATTTTTTAAGAGGTAAAATCTTAGGTAATAGCGTAAGGTTGCGCAGTTACGCTCACTCCCGTACTCTGATAGGCCCCCGCATTCCAAAGCCCTCTAGGCCCTACGTACCGAGTCAAGTGTCAGAATAGCACTCCCGCCTCCTAAAGTATAAGTCTCCTAAAGAAAGTAATTCGAGGTAAGTTTCGTGTTGGAACAAATCAAAAATTTTAAGTAATTTTTATTTTTCCTAACATACTTACCGAGAATTACTTTCGGGTAATGGCCCTCCCTTCCGTCCCCGAGTGCCATCCTTCCATTGCCAAGTTGGGCTATACGACGAACTTAATGAGGAGAATGGCCCAGAGAAGCAGTGACCTGCCCTAATCCTGCCCTCGGGGCGCATTCGTTGGCGGCGGGGGTAGGCCTATAGGGAGAACAGAGTGGGGGATAACGGCGCCAAAAACCTTGGTCGAGAAAGAGAGATCACCAAGTGTCTCTTAAAGAAAGTAATTCTCGGTAAGTATGTTAGGAAAAATGAAAATTACTTAAAATTTTTGATTTTACTGGATATTGTTGGTACTTTGTTGGCAGAAGAGTTCATATCTCACCCTTTTCCCGTCAGTGCCTGCCGATCCTGACACCCTGCTAGTGTTGTTATCGGCTTACACAACATCTTAAATCGACTGACGAGTGTCCAGGTTGGGTAAAAAATTTTCAATGAAATGTTACATACATACATATACCAAGGCACTTCCCCCAATTTTGGGGGGTAGCCGACATCAACAAATGAAACAAAACAAAAAAGGGGACCTTGCCTTGTTCGCAAAGTACCTCTAGAGGATAATATGTTCTGGGAATGAACCCTCCATGATTGAACCAATCAGCACATGGTGTAGAAGCTCAAACTTGCTGCCTGTACTCAGTTCTCACAAGAAAAATCACTTTTTAGACCTTTGGTTAGGCGCAGTAATATTCTTCACCTAGGTCTGGAGCTCGACCATATAGGTAGAAGGCAAGGACTTTTCTTACACTCCAGCCATTCTACCAATGGACCTTTTAATACTAAAAAAAAACAAAGGAGGGGAATGAGCTTGAAGTTTTCCAACGGTTCTCTATATCTTTACGGTCAACTCTTAACTTAAGTATTGGTAACAAATTTTTCCATTTCAAAAGGAAGATGGCAAATACTGTACAGTTTGCCATTGGAGGAACTAGTACCTCACGGTCTTCAATAAGAGAAACGCCAAGTACCGTACAGTCTGCCAGGAGGAAAGACTTCTCGCTCAGTGAACCAGGAGGATACACATAATGAACTGTACCAAGGTACAGTACTTATCATTCTGTCTGTCAGAATTTTCTCTTAGTCCTCTGAACTGACTCATCTCAAGCATTCGGTCTCCCCTTCAGGTTTCTGCTCGTTTGATTCTCCCCTCTAGGGTTTTCTTGACATAGCTTAGCCCGTCTCTCGCCAGTAGGCAATGATCCTAGATTGGACCTCGCTTTGCCACGATTAAAGAATAGTATTCAATCGGTAACCTAGTCTCATGGCCGGGCAGCAATAAAGGAATAGATTATGTGACTGATAATACTGAACATTCTTTTCAACAATCAGGGGGGAATCGAGCAGTTGCTCTCTCGGGTAGAACTCGTTCTATACACCCACACCAGCGATTGGTCCAGGATTGTTGAAGCACCACTGGTAATCAACCAGTAATATCCCTTCCTTCTGGTTTCAGTGCAAAAGGAAATATGGGAAGATTGGGCTTTGTGACCAATTGACGAAATACCTCCAGGGAGTTCCACTTGAACCTCACATCCAGAGATGTTACCATTTTGGGGCACACCTTGAGTAGAGTAACATCTAAGAGAAGTGGTTCATGGAAGTGAAAACCTGCTTCCGAGTCTACAGAAAATCCAAGCAATGCTTTTGCTGTCTTCTCAACAAGTTTTACATCACCTTGTAGATTGAAGTACAACAACTACATGACTTATGGCTGCAAGCAAAGAGGTTCTGTTTCACAGATCCTTTGCTATTGGGCAAGCAGGTATGAACCTGGGCAGCAGACATCATGGTAGATCCAATCCAACTAGAGGAATGTTCTAGCATTCTTGAAATAGAGGTCATACTCCTCTTCCTTTTCCCTTTTTTTGAATCAGTTCCTCCACCATATGCTGGATCGGACACTAAGGCAGGTGAACCTCACAACCCAGTCTCTACAGATAAGTTCTTTATTGAAGTAACTCCCATCCTCTCAGACAAGGGAGATGGTGGATGAATGTATTCAACCCCTATCCCAGTGACCATACATTCAGACACCATGTACTTATGTATATAGGTTCTTCTATGACCTCTTACCAGTCTCCTGGTAGGGACCTAGCTTAACATCTCCATGCTTAGGTTGCTAAGAAGTTGCCAGGAGTCATCACATTTGCTCCTCTACAGGACCAAGGTGCATTGACATTTCCTTGGCCAGTAAATCATCCTGATTGGTTTTAGGGACCTCATTCCTCCCGAGTATAAGTCTAATATAAAAGGTCTAAGGTTTGTATTACCTGCCAGCCACCAGCTACTACTGCTACCTTGTTAAAAGTTTTAATGGCTGTTCCATCTTTGTTGAAGGTTTGCATGGTTAGGAAAAATACAAATTGATTCAGAAATTTTATTTTTGCATTCAATGCATTTGGTTCATTTTCATTGTTTTATGGCTTAATAATCTCTGTCCTGTTCTGTATAAAATTTGGATTTTAAAAGCAGGATATTAATGCTGTATATATATATATATAGGTACCTATTAATGGAGTACGTATTTATACTTTTCAGTTTAATTGCATATCTGGCCTTCATCAGTTTGTTCTGGTTGCCATTTATATTGCCATTCCCCTGATAGAAGTTATTCGTGTCTACATCGGAAATATTGGCAATTTGGAAGAGAAAGTAAGTTCTTTCAGAAATTGTTTGTTTATTTAACCTATGAGACATGCCATTTGTTTGATGTCGGCTACCCCCAAAAATTGGGGGAAGTGCCCTGGTATGTGTGTGTGTGTGTATGTATGAGACAGGCATAACTTTCATAGAAGTATTTTTATAAACTATTTATAAATTATGGCTGCAGAGTTCACCTACATAAATGTAAAAACTAAATACTTACGTATTCTTAATGTTTACTTTCAAGTCATGCCAAATACTAGAATTATAATTTGTCTCAGAATACTCAAGCTTTTAGAGAAAGCCTAGAAAAGTTATTGCCATTTCCATCTTTTATAATTTGGAAACAAGAATGAAAATATTATTTAGATTTAGAGAAAATAATCAATTCAGGTACATTGACATCTGGGTTAGTTAACCAGCCAGTTTTGGTTATGGGGATTTCTGCCCTCCTAAGGATGAGTCAACTATTAAATGATGAAGGATATTTCTACCTAGTTAATAGTTTTTATAGTTGGGAAAAATTCAAATTACTTTTAAAAGTATAATTTTTCAATATTAATCTTACCCGATGATCATGTAGCTGTCAACTCTGTTGCCCGACAGAAATCTACGGTCGGGATACGCCAGCGATCGCTATACAGGTGGGGGTGTACACAACAGCGCCATCTGTGAGTAGGTACTCAAGTACTTCTTGTCAACAAGAACTCAATTTTTCCTCTGTCGTGCCTCCGGCAAGACCTACTAATACGCCGTCCCTATCTGGATTTGTTTTCACAACTTTTTGGTGAAGTACACTATTCCAGTTTTGAGCTTTCGCTATGCAGGGGTTTTATCTTCATTTCAAAACTTGAACTCGTTTTGGATAGATTTTATTATGGTGACGAAGAGAGTATGGACTCTCTTTCACTTTTAAATGGCCGACCCTTCCCTTAGACGGAAGTGTTGGTGTCGAAGAGAGTATAGACTCTCTTTCACTTTTTATGACCCACCCTTCCCTTAGACGGAAGTGTGTTTAGGTTTTTGGTAATTTTGCTTAACAAAGTTATAGATTTATTTTATATCTCTCCGCCATTTATAGGCCTCTTCGATTAACTTTCCATTTATTATAAACTTATAAAAATTAATTTTTATGTTTGTTTATATGCGACCTTTCCTAATAGTAGGCGGTCCTTACTTGGAACCGAAGTTAATTAACATTGAGCCCGTCATATCGTTTTTCCTGTTAAGAATTTATGCTATTTTAATTTTTTGAAAGAATTTCTTTGATAGTCTCGTACTGTTTTCAAAGTTGAACTAACGTTTTGTTTAGTCTCCGCAGTTGTTGACGTTCAGAACGTTCAACTTGCGCTCTATCGTTACGATAGAGAGAGAGTATTTCACGGTTTCACGTTGCAGTAAGAGTAAACCGATTCTAGCGTTTCGTTCATTCTTTCTTAGCTTAAATGGTTTTAATTCTAATAAAGGAACTTTTTATTTGGGTAACCTTTCAGTTTTTTTTCCTTTAACAAATAATATGTTTTAACGATATATAATTGGGCTCATCTCTCAGGTTCTAAGTCAAGAGAGAGAGAGAGAGAGATAGAGACGGAGGGAGAGAGAGGAGGATAAACGTTTCGTTCAAGCGGGTAACGTTGTTCTCATTTTTTGCTCTTCTCCCTAGTCGCTATAGGGGAAGAAGGTAAAACGTTTCTGGAGTTTTATTCTTGTTCTCAGGCTTTATGCGGTGAGAGATTTTAAACGTAGTTTATTTGATCTAGTGTTTAGTCTCTTTTCCAGCCACTGATTTCTTTATTTTTCATTATGTTTTTCTGTTACATTGTAATACTGTTTTCGCAATTACTACCTTTTAATGAAGGATAGGATTGCGTGTTTCAGGTACAAACCACTTAAAGTTTCGAGTTCAGTGAAATAAGTGGAAACAGAAAATCAAAAGTGATAAAGTGATATGCGCAAAGTGTTACAGTGTTGCGTTCGAGGGTTCGTTTGTTCGTGCCAGTTGTTCACCTAGTCCGATACCTCTTACAAGCTCCCAAGCCCAGGGGAGAAGTAATGTCGAAGGACTTATGGGTTCAACAGGTCTTGATCGACGAACAAACGTTTCCCTCCGTGGTTTCGGGTGTATCTACACACGTTGCCGACGTGATCACCCCACCCACACAAAGACGAGAGAGCCCATTTATTCCTCGTCTGCGGAAGAGGTTTCTCGCAGAAACCATGGACCAAATCTTGCAGCTTTTAAGTGCAAGTCGGTCCCTTCCGCGCAAGTTCAACGGCCTAAGTGTAGCCACTGGGTCAGTTCGGACTCGCTGCAGTACGACAACTGCACACCTCCCAAGAGAGGCAAGGTGGTACCGCAACAGGCAGTAACTCCGTCTGTTGCCGCACCAGCTGTTTTAGACCCTCAGTCACAACGGACAGTAGCTCCGTTTGTTGTTGTCTTTCATAGACCCTAGTGGTCCATGCTGCAGACTATACAGTCTCAGCTTGCTCCTTCATGCAGGAGTATCGTGCTGGAAGGTTGACAATGCACCTGTTAACCTACAACCCGCCGAGGTTGTGCGCTCAGCAGATACTGCGGCTGCCTGCTCCCACCCTCCACCTGTGAGAGCTCCACCACCGATGCGCAGTCCTCCCTGCCAGACGCATGTTCTTGCTGCACCATCTGCTAACATGCGTGAGCTACCGCATCAGCAGTGGGAAGGTTCTGTAGAGCTGCCGGGTTCCAGCACTATGCAGCATTCTCCGCAGCCCATGCAGCATGCTCTGCATACCTTACAGCATGCTCCGCATACCATGCAGCATGAGCCGCATACCTTACAGCATGCTCCGCATACCATACCGCATGCTCCTCAACCCACCGCAGCCCCTCCCACGCACCAGCACTCTGCTTTTGTGGTTGCCAGCTCCCACACTCCGACTGCGGAGAAGGTTGACGATGCACCCGTGGGCCTACACCTCCCACGGTTGTGCGCCCGGCATGGCTTCCTGCTCTCACACTCTTGTTGTGAGAGCTCCTCCACCCATGCACAGTCAACCCTGCCAGATGTATGATGACTCCCACACACAGAGCACTCCGTTGCCATGCGTGAGCTACCACAAGCTGCCGTGTTTTGACACGGTGTGTCAGCCTCCGCTACACACTGTGGTTACCGCCACTCGCCAGCAGCAAACTAGTCAGTCAGGAGTTGAGGCTTCCCCACACAACTTTGGTTGTTGCCAACTCACAGACTGTCAAACAGTTACATGACGTTGCCTTCTGGTCTGCTACTTATACACCAGTGCTGTATGTCCTCACGCTCCTGTTGTGGTTGACAGTTCAGTTTTTGACAGTTCACAGACTGTCAAGCAGTTTCATAACGTTGCCTTCTGGTCTGCTGCTTTTGCACCAGTGAAACCCTCACTGAGAGAACCTAGCTTTTCTCGGATATGGTTCCTGTAGATGAGAAAGTGCTGTTCTCCCTCCTTCTGATATTCCCTTGAGGACTCTGTCATTTGGAGAGGAGCCTTAAGCTGCTTAGCCTCCTATGGACTTTTATTTAAGCATAACATGCATCCAGGGAGGGTAAATGGTTCCGCTTCAGTCGCTAACCCCGTCTGTTGCCACACCTGCTCCCATAGACCTTGGGCTTTGTTGCAAGACATGCAGTCCAAGCTTAGTCCTTGATAGAGGATTTTTTACGGAGAAGACCCTTCTTGCCAACGACCTTCCTACCGGTTGGTTGTACGCCCTGTTGACGCTGAGGTATCCTACTCACGTCCGCCAGTTGAGATGGTTCCTCCACCGGTGCGACCCAGTGTGGGTTGCCAGTCGCACGTTGATGTTATGCTACTCTCGGAGGTGGTTGTGGACGTTCAGTGTGTCACTGGGAAGACGTTCAACAACCAGCAGAGGTGACTTGTTGTGACGCAGTGCGGCAACCTCAGCAACCCGATAAGGGGTTGTCTGTACTACCCAGACAGTCTAGACAGTTTCGGGTTGTCGCTGTACTTCCTCGATTCCCCATGGTTGACAGTTCACAGACTGTGCAGCAGTACCATGATCTTGTGTCCGGCTCCGTCACGCATCCACCAGTGCGACCGGATTCAGCGAGTCAGACGTTGCCCACTCCGTTGCCGTTTCCTCATCAGTTTCGGATGAGGAACCCTCTGATGAGGACATGGCTGAACAAGAAGATCAATCCCCAGCCCTGCTATCCATCCAGAAGATGCTGAAGAAGGAATACGGCCCTGTCAGGCTGTGGATGAGTCTGGTTAGGACACTGTCATCCGTGGTGCATTTGGTGTCACTTGGAAGACTACACCTCCGTCCTCTTCGGTTTCATCTAGCTCTTCACTGGAAAAGGACAAGACGCTAGAAGCGGTCTCGATCCCGGTTTCCGGAAGATAAGTCTGGTCTAACCTGAGGAAAGGACTTTATCAACCTTTTATAGGGTCTTCCCCTGACTGTTCAGACTCCCAACCACGTTCTCTTCTCAGACGCATCGGACGTAGGCTGGGGTGCGACCTTAGGCGGTAGGGAATGCTCGGGATTATGGAACTCGCGTCAAAGGACAATGCATTTTAACTGCAAGAAGCTTCTGGCAGTAAGTCTGACCTGGAAAAGCTTCAGGTCTCTCCTTCAAGACAAAGTAATGGAGGTCAACACGGACAACTCCCTGCTTTGATGTTCATCTCCTAGCAAGGAGGGACCTACTCTCTGACATGGTGCGAGTTCGCTAGTGACCTCCTCTCCTGTTCAACAGGTCTAGACTTTTCACTAGTTACAAATTTCTTCCAAGGCAACTTGAATGTCTTAGCAGTTTGTCTCAGTAGGAAGGGACAATAATTCCAACATATTGGACCCTCCACAGAGATGTATGCAAGAGACTTTGGGTCACCTGGGGCCAGCCAACCATAGATCTCTTCGCAACCTCGATGTCCAAGAGACTCTCAATACTTTGCTCACCTATCCCGGACCCAGCAGTGGTTCTTTTAGATGCCTTTCTACTAGATTAGTCTCATCTAGATCTATATGCATTCCCTCCGTTCTAGTTTGTCAACAAGGTACTGCAGAAGTTCGCCTCTCACGTTGGGACAAAGTTGACACTAGTTGCTTCCCTCTGGCCCGCGAGAGAATAACTTACCGAGGTACTTCGATGGCTAGTAGACGTTCCCAGAACTCTTCCCCTAAGGGTGGACCTGCTACGTCTGTCACGCGTAAGAAGGTACTCCAAGGCCTCCACGCTCTTCGTCTCACTGCCTTCAGAGTATAGAAAGACTCTCGAGAACTAGAGGTTTTTCGAAGGAGGCAACCAGAGCGATTGTTAGAGCAAGGAGAACATCCACCCTTAGAGTCTACCAATCGAAGTGGGGAATCTTCCTAAACTGGTACAAGTCAGTATCCGTATCCTCGACCAGTACCTCTGTAACTCAAATAGCTGACTTCCTCTTATATCTGAGAAAAGAGCGATCTCTTTCAGCTCCCACTTTCAAGGGTTACAGAAGCATGTTGGCATCAGTCTTCCGTCACAGAGGCTTAGATCTTTTTAACAATAAAGATCTTCAGGACCTCCTTAAGTCTTTTGAGACCACGAAGGAGCGTCGTTTGGTTACACCTGGTTGGAATTTAGACGTGGTTCTAAGATTCCTTATGTTAGACAGGTTCGAACCACTTCAATCAGCCTCCCTGAAAGATCTCACCTTTAAGACTCTTTTCCTGATATGCTTTACCAGCTAAAAGAGTCAGTGAGATTCATGCCTTCAGCAAGAACATCGGATTTTCATCCGAAACGGCTACATGTTCTACATCTTGGTTTTCTAGCCAAACACGAGCTGCCTTCTCGGCCTTGACCAATATCGTTCGTTATTCCAAACTTATCGATATGGTTGGAAATGAACTAGAAAGAGTATTATGTCCTGTAGAGCTCTTAAGTTCTATTTTAAAAACCTTTACGAGGCCCGTCTGAAGCTTTATGGTGTTCAGTTAAGAATTCATCTTTGCCTATGTCAGAGAATTCTTTATCCTATTATTTTCAGACTGTTAATACGAGAAGCTCATTCCCTTCTGAATGAGGAAGACCAAGCTTGGCTGAAGGTAAGGACACACGAAGTTAGAACTATCACAACTTCCGTGACCTTTTAATAAAATAGATCTCTGCAAAATATTTTCGACGCAACCTTTTGGAAAAGCTAATCAGTGTTCGCGTCTTTTATCTTAAGAATGTCCAGTCTCTTTACGAGAACTGCTACACTCTGGGACCATTCGTAGCAACGAGTGCAGTAGTGGTGGGGGCTCCACCACTACAATTCCCTAATTCCAGAACCTTTTTAATCTTTCTCTTGAAATATTTCTGGGTTGTCCGGAAGGCTAAGAAGCCTTCCGCATCCTGGTTGATTTGGCGGGTGGTCAAATTCTTTCTTGAGAAGCGCCTAGATTAGAGGTTGTGATGAGGTCCTTTAGTATGGGTTGCAGCCCTTAATACTTTAGCACCTAGGAGTCGCTCAGCATCCTAAGAGGATCGCTAGGCTCAGTAAGGAAGACGTACTTAAAAAGGCAGAGTAATGGTTCAAGTCGACTTCCTTACCAGGTACTTATTTATTTTATGTTTGTTATTTTGAATAACGGCTAAAATAAGATACGGGATACTTAGCTTCTTTGTTAACATGTATGCTGGTCTCCACCCACCACCATGGGTGTGAATCAGCTACATGATCATCGGGTAAGATTAATATTGAAAAATGTTATTTTCATTAGTAAAATAAATTTTTGAATATACTTACCCGATGATCATGAATTTAAGGACCCGCCCTTCCTCCCCATAGAGAACCAGTGGACCGAGGAGAAAATTGAGTTCTTGTTGACAAGAAGTACTTGAGTACCTACTCACAGATGGCGCTGTTGTGTACACCCCCACCTGTATAGCGATTGCTGGCGTATCCCGACCGTAGATTTCTGTCGGGCAACAGAGTTGACAGCTACATGATCATCGGGTAAGTATATTCAAAAATTTATTTTACTAATGAAAATAACATTTTATTTGTATTAACATGACACAAGTCTCTTGTAAAGGCTTCAAGGGAGGAAATTGACAAAATTATTCTTGAATTGACCTATCAAAAAGCATACTTAATTATTAAATAATAGTATCTTTTGGGGGTTAGAGTTGGACATCAACTTCCATGAGTTAACCCTTTTACCCCCAAAGGACATACTGGTACGTTTCACAAAAGCCATCCCTTTACCCCCATGGACGTACCGGTACGTCCTTGCAAAAAAAATGCAATAAAAAATATTTTTTTTCATATTTTTGATAATTTTTTGAGAAAATTCAGGCATTTTCCAAGAGAATGAGACCAACCTGACCTCTCTATGAGAAAAATTAAGGCTTTTAGAGCAATTTAAAAAAAATAAACTGCAAAATGTGCTGGGAAAAAAATAACCCCCTGGGGGTTAAGGGTTGGAAATTTCCAAATAGCCTGGGGGTAAAACGGTTAAAGAGCATCTTCATATGCCTTCAAGCATTTAGTCCATGGTTCAAAAAACAATATGTGAAATTGCCAACCATATTACAGTGGTGGCTTTCTTACTAAATCATGGTGTAGTACTTGATCTGAGACTTAATCTGCTGGCGGCTGAGATCTTTGTGTATGGAGTAATATGAGTCTGGCACTGTGCCAAGGTGTATTTTGGGAAGGCAAAATATGTTAGGCGAATCTCAGCAGGAAAATCAGGCTCAATTATTGTTATTATTACTTGCTAAGCTACAACCCTAGTGGGAAAAGCAGGATGCTGTAAGCCCAGTGGCCCCAACAGGGAAAATAGCCCAGTGAGGAAAGGAAACAAGGAAAAATAAAATATTTTAAGAAAAGTAACACCATTAGAATAAATATTTCCCATATTAACTATAAAAACTTTAACAAAACAAGAGGAAGAGAAATTAGGTTGAATATTGCCTGAGTGTACCCTCAAGCAAGGGAACTCTAACCCAAGACAGTGGAAGACCATTATGCAGTGGCTATGGCACTAACCCAAGATTAGAGAACAATGGTTTGATTTTGGAGTGTCCTCCTAGAAGAGCTGCTTACTACAGCTAAAGAGTCTCTTGTACCCTCACCAAGAGGGAAGTAGGCACTGAACAATTACAGTGCAGTAGTTAACCTCTTGAGTGAAAAAGAATTGTTTGGTTATCTCAGTATTGTCAGGTGTATGAAGACAGAGAAGAATCTATAAAGAATAGGCTAGATTATTTGGTGTATGTGTAGGTAAAGAGAAAGGACCGTTACCAGAAAGAAGGATTCAACGTAGTACTGTCTGGCCAGTCAAAGGACCCTTTAACTCTCTAGCGGTAGTATCCCAATGGGCGACTGGTACCGTACCCTGGCCAACCTACTACCTGAGATTACTAAACTCAATTCTGCTAAAGTATTTGGCAGCTTTGTATCGTGCCGTCAAGGAGCCTGAATAACAAGGCTCAGCTTGGTCAGTTCTAGTGGTCTGGAGGATAGATGATATATGGGATGACCTTTACTTATATGCCTTTCTTGTATTTAGCCTTATCACCAAGTCACTACTTGAAGGCAGGTCATTTGGGTAGTAGGTATTAGGTTGGCCATGGCACCAGCCACCCGCTTAGATACTACCACTAGAGAGTTATGAGGTCCTTTGACTGGCCAGACAGTACCAAATTGTATCCTTCTCTCTGGTTACGGTTAATTTTTCCTTTGCCTACACACACACACCGAATAGTCTGGCCTATTCTTTACATATTCTCCTCTGTCCTCATACACCTGACAACACTGAGATTACCAAATGATTCTTCTTCACCCAAGGGGTTAACAAAGGCAATGTAATTGTTCACTGGCCACTTTGCTCTTGGTAATGGTAGAAGACTTTTTAGCTATAGTAAGTAGCTCTTCTAGAAGGAGACTCCTAAATCAAACCATTGTTCTCTAGTCTTGGTTAGTGCCATAGCCTCTGTACCATGGTCTCCCACTGTCTTGGGGTAGAGTTCTCTTGCTTGATGGTAGACTTGGGCACGCTATTCTATCTTATTTCTCTTCCTCTTTTGTTAGTTTTTATAGTTTATATAGGAGATATTTATTTTAATGTTACTATTCTTAAAGTATTTTATTTCAATTATTAATTCTCTTGTAGTCTTTTTATTTCTTTGTTTCCTTTTCTCACTTGGCTATCTTCCCTGTTGGACCCCTTGGGTTTGTAGCTCCCTGCTAATTTCTCTTCCTCTTGTTTTGTTAAGATTTTCATAGTTTATATAGGAAATATTTATTTTAATGTTGTTACTGTTCTTAAAATATTTTATTTTTAAATATTTAACTTAGCCGGTGAATATATAATAGCTGCAACTCTGCGGCTCGACAGACAACATACTTAAAAAACTCGCGAGCGATCGCTATGCAGGTTGCGGGTGTGCCCACCAGCGCCAACTGTCGGCCAGATACCACTCTCGGATGTAAACAAAACCTTCAATTCTTCTCTGTCGACGTTGACGACAAGACGTACTTTTACTCGCTGTAGAACCTGGAGTTTTCCCATCAGATTTGGTGAAGTACTTTAATTTGGTTTGAGCTTTCGCAGTACAGGTGTTTTTCTTCAAAATAAACCCTTGAACTCTTTTTTGAATCGGATTATTTGTTGATGACTTAGATCGTTTTTGGAATTTTCTTTGACTAATTCAAAATGGCTGACCCTTCTCAAGTTCCTAAGTTTCGAAAGTGTAATGCTAGGGACTGTAATAGGCGTCTTCCAAAGGCTTCTCTCGACCCTCACACTGTTTGTTCCAATTGTCGTGGTAAAACCTGTCAATCGGGAGATCGGTGTGAGGAATGCGTGGGCCTTTCGGAATTCGATTGGATCGAATTTGATAAATATACATGCAGACTAGAGAGAGATAGGGTAAGGAGAAGTTCTTCTAGGTCCGT
This sequence comes from Palaemon carinicauda, assembly GCF_036898095.1. NCBI lineage: Eukaryota > Metazoa > Arthropoda > Malacostraca > Decapoda > Palaemonidae > Palaemon > Palaemon carinicauda. The sequence goes on from NC_090739.1 coordinate 87,247,322, forward strand.
AGATTTTTCCTCTCCACATGCCCCTGAACCTAATCCTTCCCCTGTAGTGGTTGTTCCTAACCCCCCTCCTAGCACTCAGGAACCGTCTATGCAAGACATGTTGCGTGCTATTCATGCCTTGGGGGAGAGAGTTAAGGCTTTAGCAAGTGACCGTAATCAACTCATGGCGGACGTGAAGGAACTCACGTGCCAAAGTGCCACGGCGGAAAGTGGGAAAGTGCCTAGTGTTGCGCAAAGTGTTGTGAACAGTGTTGCGACCGAGGGTTCGTCTGTTCGTGCCTGTCGTTCACCTAGTCCGGGACCTCTTGCAAGCTCCCAAGCCCAGGGGAGAAGCAATGTCGTACGACTTATGGGTTCGAGAGGCCTTGATCAGCGAACAGACGTTCCCTCTTTGGTATCAGGCGTATCTCGTCAAGATCGCCCCTACCATAAGACGAGAGAGCCCATTTTTACCTCGTCGTCCGAAGGCGTTTCACGTAAGAAACCATGGAGCAAGGTCTCTAGACCTTTGAAACGCAAGTCGGTCCCTTCAGGACAAGTCCAACATCCCGGATGTAGCCACTGGGACAGTTCGGACCCGTTGCCGTCATCTGATGACTGCTCGCCGCCTAAGAAAGGCAAAGTTGTGCCGTCTCAGTCGCTAACCCCGTCTGTTACCGCACCCGCTTCCGTAGACCCTAAATGGGTGTTACTGCAAGACATGCAGTCTAAGCTTGCGTCCCTTATGGAAGACTACAACACAGAGAAGGTTTCCGTTGAACCTACTGGCCGTCAGCCATCCAAGCGTTCTGTTGTGTGTCCTGTTGACCTTGATGTAGCTTTCTCGCGTCAACCAGTTGGGGTTGTTCCTCCCCCGATGCGATCCCGTGTGGATTTCCAGCCGCACATTGACGTTAGGCAACTCACTGATGCGACTGGTGACGTTCAGGACGTTCACCAACCATCAAAGTTGACTTGTTTTGACGCGTCAACCTCCGCAACCCAGTATGGTGTTGACTGCACAACCCAGACGGTCTAAACAGTCTCGGGTGGACGCTGTGCGTCGTCGCGCACCTGTTGTTGTTGACAGTTCCCAGACTGTTCAGCAGTTTCAGGACGCTGCGTCCTGCTCCGTCACGTATGCATTAGTGCGGCCGGACGCTGCGAGTCAAACGTTGCCTACCCCTTTGCCGTTTTCTCATCAGTTATCAGATGAGGAACTTTCAGATGAGGACGTTGCTGAACCACAGCCTGATGATCAGCCTTCAGATTTAGATGAGCCTAAAGCAGTTCCACCATCTATGGACTTTAAAAAAGTCATGCTTGTTTTTAAAGAGTTGTTCCCTGAACACTTTATCTCTGTGGCTCCTCGTTCGCCGCCGTCTGAGTTTGTTTTAGGCGTTCCTGCTGCCGTGCCAGCCTTTACGAAACTCGTTCTCTCTCGCTCATCCAAGAGAGCTTTATGGCTGTTAGGCGATTGGTTGGAAACCAAGAGGAGTTTAGGGAAGACGGCCTTTGCCTTCCCCCCATCTAAACTCTCGTCTAGATCGAGCGTCTGGTATGCCACGGGAGAAGTTCTCGGCTTGGGAGTTCCTGCCTCTGCCCAGGGCGACTTCTCAAGTCTTATAGACTCTCCCCGCCGCCTTGCCATGAGACGCTCAAAGATTAATTGGTCATCCTCGGACCTGGACCACCTTCTTAAAGGCATCTTTAGGGCGTTTGAAGTTTTTAACTTCCTGGACTGGTGTTTGGGAGCCCTGAGTAGGAAAATCTCTTCTGCCGATAGGGATGTTTCCTTACTCATTATGTCCTGCATGGACAAGGCCGTCCGCGATGGATCCAACGAGCTTGCCGCTTCATTCACGTCAGGAGTCCTAAAGAAACGAGAGTCTCTGTGCTCTTTTCTATCAGCAGGAGTGACACCATGTCAAAGATCTGAGCTACTCTTTGCGCCCTTGTCTAAGTGCTTGTTTCCTGAAGTCTTAGTTAAGGAAATTGCCTTGTCTTTAGTGCAGAAGGACACCCACGATTTAGTTGCGTCCTCGGCTCGCAAAGTTCCCCCTTTGCCTGCCTTGTCTGCTAGAACTAGGATAGACACTCCAGCGTCCAGGTTTATTCCGCCCTTTCGTGGCAGAGCCCCCAGCAGGGGAGGTGCTCGTGCCGAAGGGAAGAGAGGAAAGAGGAAAGGATCCAAGTCCTCGCGGGGCAGAGTCTGACTGCCGGCAACTTCAGACAGCAGTAGGTGCCAGACTCAAGAACTTCTGGCAAGCCTGGGAGAAGAGAGGCGCAGATCAACAATCTGTGAGGTTGCTCAGAGAGGGGTACAAAATCCCTTTTGTACGCAGACCTCCTCTAGCGACGTCCCCCATCGATCTCTCTCCCAGGTACCGAGAGGAAGAAAAGAGACAAGCCCTGAAACTGGAAGTGTCTCTTTTACTAGAGAAGGGAGCGGTGGTCAAAGTCTCGGACCTTCAATCACCGGGGTTTTACAACCGTCTCTTCCTAGTATCAAAGAAGACAGGAGGTTGGAGACCGGTGCTAGACGTCAGTGCTCTGAATGTCTTTGTCACAAAGACGAAGTTCACCATGGAGACCACAAAGTCAGTCTTAGCAGCGGTCAGAAAGGGAGACTGGATGGTCTCTCTCGACCTAAGGGACGCTTACTTCCACATCCCCATTCACTCAGATTCCCAACCTTTTCTGAGATTCGTCTTCGACGATGTGGTGTACCAGTTTCGGGCCCTGTGCTTTGGCCTAAGCACGGCTCCTCTCGTGTTTACGAGGCTTATGAGGAATGTGGCAAAATTCCTCCATTTATCGGACATCCGAGCCTCCCTTTATTTGGACGACTGGCTTCTCAGAGCCTCTTCCAGTCATCGCTGTCTGAAGGATCTCAATTGGACTCTAGATCTGACCAAGGAATTGGGACTCCTAGTCAACTTGGAAAAGTCCCAACTGATCCCATCCCAAACTATTCTGTATTTAGGGATGGAGATTCACAGTCTAGTTTTTCGGGCTTTTCCGTCGGCCCCCAGAATAGATCAAGCCCTGCTCGTCATCCAGAAGATGTTGAAGAAAGAACGTTGCTCAGTCAGGAATTGGATGAGTCTGGTAGGAAAGCTATCATCCCTGGAGCAATTTGTCTCGCTAGGAAGGCTACACCTCCGACCTCTACAATTCCATCTAGCTTTTCACTGGAAAAAGGACAAGACGCTAGAGGCGGTCTCGATCCCGATTTCCGAAAAGATAAAGACTTGTCTGACTTGGTGGAAAGACAATATCAGTCTACGAGAGGGTCTTCCCCTAGCAGTTCAGAAACCCAACCACGTTCTCTTTTCAGACGCATCGGACTTGGGCTGGGGCGCGACGCTGGACGGTCGGGAATGCTCAGGTCTGTGGAACTCGAGTCAGAGGAGCATGCATATCAACAGCAAGGAGCTTTTGGCAGTTCACCTGGCCTTGATAAGCTTCGAGAATCTCCTTCGAGGCAAGGTGGTGGAGGTCAACTCGGACAACACCACAGCCTTGGCGTACATTTCCAAACAGGGAGGTACCCACTCACTGACTCTGTACGAGATCGCAAGGGACCTGGTCATCTGGTCAAAAGATCGAGGCATCTCCCTAGTAACGAAGTTCATCCAGGGCGACTTGAACGTTCTAGCAGATTGTCTCAGTCGGAAAGGTCAAGTAATTCCAACCGAATGGACCCTCCACAAGGATGTGTGCAAGAGACTTTGGGCGACTTGGGGTCAACCCACCATAGATCTCTTTGCAACCTCGTTGACCAAGAGGCTTCCAATCTATTGCTCTCCAGTCCCAGACCCAGCAGCAATACATATAGATGCCTTTCTCCTAGATTGGTCACACCTAGATCTTTACGCATTCCCACCATTCAAGATTGTCAACAAGGTACTGCAGAAATTCGCCTCTCACGAAGGGACAAGGTTGACGTTAGTTGCTCCCCTCTGGCCCGCGAGAGAATGGTTCACCGAGGTACTTCGATGGCTGGTAGACTTTCCCAGAAGTCTTCCTCTAAGAGTAGACCTTTTACGTCAGCCGCACGTAAAGAAGGTACACCAAAGCCTCCACGCTCTTCGTCTGACTGCCTTCAGACTATCGAAAGACTCTCGAGAGCTAGAGGCTTTTCGAAGGAGGCAGCCAGTGCGATTGCTAGAGCGAGGAGAGCTTCTACCATTAGAGTTTACCAATCGAAGTGGGAAGTCTTCCGAGACTGGTGCAAGTCAGTTTCCGTATCCTCGTCCAGTAGCTCTGTAGCCCAAATAGCTGATTTTCTCTTATACCTGAGAAAAGTTCGCTCCCTTTCAGCTCCTACGATCAAGGGCTACAGAAGCATGTTGGCCTCGGTCTTCCGGCATAGAGGCTTAGATCTTTCCAACAATAAAGATCTGCAAGACCTCCTTCAGTCTTTTGAGACCTCTAAGGAACGTCGTTTGGCTACACCTGGGTGGAATTTAGACGTGGTCCTAAGATTCCTCATGTCAGACAGGTTTGAGCCTTTACATTCAGCCTCCCTGAAGGATCTCACTCTTAAGACTCTTTTCCTGGTATGCTTGGCCTCGGCTAAAAGAGTCAGTGAGCTTCATGCCTTCAGCAAGAACATCGGGTTTTTGTCTGAAAAAGCTACTTGTTCTCTGCAGCTTGGTTTCCTAGCCAAGAATGAGCTGCCTTCTCGGCCTTGGCCTAAATCTTTCGATATTCCTAGCTTATCGGAGATCGTAGGCAATGAACTAGAAAGAGTATTATGCCCTGTTAGAGCTCTTAAGTTCTACTTAGCTCGTACTAAACCTTTACGAGGCAAATCTGAAGCGTTATGGTGTTCGGTTAAGAAACCATCCTTACCTATGTCAAAGAATGCTTTGTCATATTTTATCAGATTGTTAATACGAGAAGCTCATTCACACTTGAGTGAGGAAGACCGATCTTTGCTTAAGGTTAAGACGCACGAGGTTAGAGCTGTAGCAACTTCCGTGGCCTTTAAGCAAAATAGATCTCTGCAAAGTATCATGGACGCGACCTATTGGAGAAGCAAGTCAGTGTTCGCGTCATTTTACTTGAAAGATGTCCAGACTCTTTACGAGGACTGCTACACACTGGGACCATTCGTAGCAGCGAGTGCAGTAGTGGGTGAGGGCTCAACCACTACAATTCCCTAATTCCATATCCTTTTAATCTGTCTTTTGAAATGTTTTTTAATGTTGTTTTTATGGGTTGTCCGGAAGGCTAAGAAGCCTTTCGCATCCTGGTTGATTTGGCGGGTGGTCAAAGTCATTTCTTGAGAGCGCCCAGATTAGGGGTTTGATGAGGTCCTGTTGTATGGGTTGCAGCCCTTGATACTTCAGCTCCTGGGAGTCTGTCAGCATCCTAAGAGGATCGCTGGGCTCCGTAAGGAAGACAGACTTACAAGGCAGAGTAATCGTCTAAGTCGACTTCCTTACCAGGTACCTATTTATTTTGGTTTTGTTATATTGATAACTGTCAAAATGAAAAAACTCTTAGCTTATACGATGTAAACATATTTCTGGTCTCTACCCACCTCCTTGGGTGTGAATCAGCTATTATATATTCACCGGCTAAGTTAAATATTTAAAAATGATATTTTAATTATGGAATAAATTTTTTAATATACTTACCCGGTGAATATATAAATTAAACGACCCTCCCTTCCTCCCCAATAGAGACGCAGTGGGACGAAAAGAATTGAAGGTTTTGTTTACATCCGAGAGTGGTATCTCGCCGACAGTTGGCGCTGGTGGGCACACCCGCAACCTGCATAGCGATCGCTCGCGAGTTTTTTAAGTATGTTGTCTGTCGGGCCGCAGAGTTGCAGCTATTATATATTCACCGGGTAAGTATATTCAAAAATTTATTTTATAATTAAAATATCATTTTTTCTTGTTTCCTTTCTTCACTAGGCTATTTTCACTGTAGGGTCTGGTCTTATAGCTTCCTGCTTTTCCAACTAGGGTTGTAGCTTAGCAAGTAACAATAATAATAATGTTGTACAGCATCTCTTGACTTGAAAAACAAAGGAACTTATGCAGCTGCACAAATGGGGATTTCACATTAACCTAAAAAGCCTGTCTTTACTCTTGACTCTTTTAGTCCCAAAGGTTTCATATAGGTCTTGTTCCAATTTGCAAACATACAAGGCATTAAGTACATTAGCCTCCCTTTTAAGTACTGAGCTTTACATATTTGGGGCTCAGGGTTGCTGTGATACAACCAATTGGTTTTAAAACACTAAACAAGATTATCATATAAACCCTGAAATCACAGATAATTGCCTTATTCCTAGCATTATGAGCCTTGCTAATTTGTATATAGTTCATACATATTATGTATGTATTGATTGAGACATATCCAAAAGTCCAGGTGTCCCTGCATAGACTGCTTTACTGTGGAGAATTTCATATGGCTATTTATACTACTAAAGATATATTGTATTATCTGACAAGCAAAAAGACAGTTGTGCATGCATAGAGACAGCCTTCTATTGACAGATAAATAAATAATGTGCGTGCTTGAAGATACTACCTTTTGTGTAGAGTACAAGAGGCTGGAGAACCTGAAAACATTCAGGATAGAAATTTCTGTAAATAAATGATGAGTTTATATGAAAAAAATATTTATAGTAAATTAAACCTGATTTGTATAACTGATGGGGAAAGTCACATAATTGAAATTATTTGAATTTTTTCAGGTACCTGAACTGGCTGGAAGCTGGCTGCTAACACTACTTTTGCAATTACCTTTACTTATATTCTTGTTGGTTGTACCTGGAACTATGTCCCTTCCAATGGATTATGCTGTTAATTCAGTTTACCTTATTTTTATTTTGTTACATTTAGCTTTTGGTTATAAAGCAGTGAATGGTATATCCTCTCATCAGGCAAAACTTTACCATATGTTCATGATTATGAAAAACAATCATGATGATTGAACATTTAGGAATTATATTTTATAGATTAATTAGTTCTGTATTTATATTGCACCCTTTGTTCTCTTATTGAATGATAAGGAATTACTTTTTTGTAATCAACTTTGTATCTGTAGTTACTATGAAGCAAGTTGTTAGTCTATGGTGAGATATGTGATATATTCCAAATCTTCTTGGACCTGTAGACATGCAGTGTGAAGTATAGTGCTGGCTTGTGATAAAAAGAATATTGTGGTCTGCATAATAATTTTAGATTATATGTGGTTGTGTGATTGGAATAGTTTTCTCTGAAAGCCTGGTCTGTAAAGATATGAATAAGTAAATCATCCTTTATTTATCAGTTATAATAAACTTCATACTTATCCCGTGAGTTTATGATTTTACGATATCTGTTTGAAGGGAGTGTTTTCCTGAGGGATGAATCTTGTCTGTTTACAGGGTTATGTAATACCTGTTTATTTGATTGTGCAAAGTCATGTTTGTATATGTTAAGATTACAGTATATTTTTTTAGGTTACATTGTGGCGAGATTGCTTTGCTAAGATGAATCTTGTATTTCATAATTTTTGGTTTATTTGATTATATGGATGAGTTGTGTGTTTATAGAAATTACAAAATTATGTAAACAGCAGGTTCTTTTCATTTGAGTATTTGCCCTGAGATTATTTGAAATATTCATCACAGTTTAGGCAATATTTTTTGTAAGTTTCATAAACATGAGCAAAGGGGACAGACATTAGCAGAAAAGGCTGTGGTTTATTTTGTGCACGATAAAATGTCAAGACAAACTTACAGACAGATGTGAAAACAAATAGACAGAGGAAGAGTATTGTTTTATGGATGATTTTATGATTGCCATTTTTTTTCTACATTAGAATTTGCTTGAAACAAAAATCTTTGTACAGTATTTACAATCTTTTCAAATGTAGTAGTTTGCTTTTTAGTCTTATCTGTTTTCATTATTCTGCTTTTTGATTGGTGTACTTGAGTAGCTGTATGTTCTTCAGCGATGCACTCATTATTCAACTTTTCATGTGTCCTGATAACTTGTCAGCCAAAAGAAGAAATAAACTGTGAATGGGCAAAGACAACATTCTTAGGCACAAACAAAACTTCTACAAATTTATTACGGAAACCACAATAAATGATTAGAAACAAAAAATTAACAATATGAAATGCCTGAGTCTAGTGGTTCTAAAGCCGAACTAACTTGGCAAGTCATGCAAAATTTCCTTAAATTGAAGGAATTGCATGAAAATGTTCAGGTAATGTGTCTACAGCCATACAATTGATGAAATTAGTTTTTTCATAATTCTTTCCTACATACAGTACATCACTAAGAGAGCAAGAAAGGGAAATATATTTCAACACCTTGGCATAATGTATCAATGATAATATGTAGCCCCTTAAAATCTAAGGTAATGAGTAATATTTACTTGAAAAGGTTTCATATGTATAGTCGGTTTTCTATAAATACGAAAAGTGAATACAGGTATTTTTTATAGTTGATAATTCAAGGTTGGGCCATCTAAAAAAGTTTCTTCTGCTTCAATCAGTTTCACTCCTTTGAACAAAGAGTATAAAATTCAGGAGAGTATGTGGGCAGCATTATGGCAAGCAAGTTTATCATGTATGTGTAATTATATATATATATATATATATATATATATATATATATATATATATATATATATATATATATATATATATATATATATATATTTATTTATTTACATATACTGTAAAAGGATTATGAGGTGTATTTTGCAATTTACATGATAGTTCTCTGGTAATTTTTGGGCATTGCATATTTTTGTTATACTGTAAACAACTTCTTCCCATCTGGTTCCCATTTTTATAAAGGGTCGTTGTTGCGGATGAGCTGTTTTCCATCTTTTTCTATTTTGTGCTTCTGTCTCATCAATTCCCTTCTCCAGTAAGTCTCCTCTCACACAGTCTCTCCATCTCTTTCTTGGTCTCCCTCTTCTTCCTTTAACCTCCATCTCCATAATATGTCTCCCAACGTGGTCCTCATCAGGTGTCCATACCATCTCAGCCTCCCTTCCTGCACTTTCTTTGATATTTCCACCCCCTTATGTAGTCATTTTTTATCTGATCCTCTCTTGTCACCCTAGACATCCACCTAAGCATTCTCATTTCTACCACATCCATCTTCTCCTCTGTCTTCCTCATGCTTGCCGTTTCCTTTTCCTTACAGCATTGCTGTTCTTACCACTGTCTTAAGAAATTTTTCTTTGAATCTCGGTGGTATTCTTTTGTCACAAAGAACTCCCGAGGCTGCTCTCTAGTTGTTCCAGCCTTCCTGTACCCGATGTTTAACTTCATCTTCTATACCTCCTCCAGCGTTAACAAAGGATCCCAAATACTTAAACTTATCAACTCTCTTTATCTGTTCTCCCCTAAGCTGAATACTTTCTCTATCATCCCCTTCACTGGTGGTGCACATATTTTGTCTTAGATCTACTTATACTTATTCCTCTGTCCTCCAGTACTTGCCTCCATCTTTCCAATTTCATTTCCAGATCTTCCCTGCTCTCTGCGCACAGAACAATATCATCTGCATCCAATATGTTCCATGGTACTGCCTCCCTTACTTCTTCTATTAAAACGTCCATCACTATGTTAAAGATAAATGGGCTCAGAGCTGACCCTTGGTGTAATCCTACTCTCACCTCAAAACTCTCTGTCTCCCCATCACTGCTCCTCACTCGAGTAAATACATTACGGTACATCTCTTGTATCAGTCGAACGTACTTCTCTGACACCCTCCTCTCCCTCAGACTCCTCCATACTTCTTGTCTTGGGACTCTGTCATGAGCCTTTTCAAGGTCAATAAATACCGCATGCAGGTCTCTGCTTTTCCCGGAATTTCTCCAATAGTTGCCTCAGACAAAATACACCATCTGTTGTTCCCCTCCCCTTCATGAATCCCATCTGCTCTTTACCTATTTCTACTTCTCTTAGTCTGGTATCTATCATCCTTTCCAGTATCTTCAAAGTATCTTGTTATAAAGAAAATGTTATTTCAAGATATTGATATAATTTAGAACTTTTTACCTAAAAGCAATGTGCATGAGTTATTTTCCAATAATATACACTGCATGCTGGGCTATTGTTTGTAGTTTCTTAGAAGGTCTGCCATTACTTTGTTGGAGTTGTGTTGATAAATACTTCCAATATCTCTGCAAGTACTTCCGGATGAATTTACTTGCCCAACGACTTGATGGCAACTACCTCATGGATGTTTTATTCTTCTATATATACATTTATCAAGATATTTCCTTGATTTTATATAGTAATCAATAGAATTAATTCATTAGTGTCCATAATATTGTAGGATTTCTTCATGCTTATGTGTCTAGCCATATTATGAGTCCATTTTAAGTACTGTATAATAAATTTGCAGTGACTTAAGGAAATAGCTTATTTTCTGTATAAAAGATTTATTTTGGTGTATTTTTAACAAACTGTGACTTATTTTCTGTATGAAGGATTTATTTTGGTTATATTCCAATATGTTGTCTGTCTATGCTTAGGGGAGTGTAGGAATATAGCACAGTTGGTTTCATTAACAGGTACTAACTTACCTAATGCTGGGTGCATGCAGTGGGTTTCACTTAGACAAGTATATTGGAGGACCAATATACATATGGTTTTATGATGCCTGTAAGTGCTTCCATAAGCTAGATCTGAATTATCGCATTAGAGGGAAAGCAGCATTGTCACTGAAGAAAATTAATAAAATAAAGGTATAACCATCTTGCAGACTTGCAAGAACAGAGGAAAGGAAAGGTAAGACAAGTATGTTTGAACTGTATCAGTAGAAAATGTATAATGTGATAGGAATGATTGATATTCGTTCCTGATAGTGTAGATAAGGGCGTTTCCCACATGAAGTAAAGAAGTAGAATATGCTTTAAGTCATTTTCATAGCTTGAAGATCCCAAGAAAGTCCCTACTCCGTATTAATCCCACCAAAAACATATATCTAAGAAAGTCCTTACTCCTAGTAATCCCCTCCAAAACATGATGTATTAACAACCAGCAAGTATCTGGGAGATTGGTTCACAGAGAAAAGAAGCAAATATCAATAAGAAAAAACCAAAAGATCACATAAATGACCAAAGAAAAACAAAATATCGAGACGAGAAATTTAGTTAACATTGATTTAAAGTGAACTGGATAAAATTGAAGGATCTGGAAAACCTTCAATACAGAATTATGAGAATAGTTATGAACAGCCATCAAGTACTCCATGATAAAATATCTAGCAGAAGCATTAGTATGGAGTGTCATAATAGTCTATAGAGAAGGTGATGTTCCATGATATGATCTGATGAAAAGATATTAACCATGGGTAATGGACGATCATTGTAGAACCCCCTATTGAAACGTGGGAGTAAAATTTAATAAAATTCTAATTATAGAATGAAAGTAAGAAATAATCTTGAGTAAAACAACTGTTAAAACAGATAATAGAAAATATAGGACAAAGAAAGGGACGAAAAAAAAATTAAGAATCATAGAAGAAAATTATTCACCGCCTTTGAGATAAATGGACAAGGTATCCCTTATAATGAAAGCAAGGTTAAACTATCAAATCAAATTTCAGGAGGAAATGCACCACTGTGTGTGGCGGGTGAAAGACTATATCATAAATGAAACGGGTAAAAAATTGAGATTCGTGAAAGAAAATTACCAACAGCCTTTTATGAGATAATCCTTAAAAAGGGCAAGGTTAAACATGATCGAACTATTAGCAAGTTGCAGAGGAAGATACACCACTGATGTGTGTGACAGGTTCAAAGAAGGTAATACAGGTTATTTATTTTCATGTCCAAAATTAGGAAAATTAAAAAAAAAGATATATGTGGATATATTGCAAAATCCTAGCGGGGAACTGGTGGTATAAAGTCCGGGCATGGATCTAAAATAGGATTTTAAAATACCAAATTCATTACAATAGGTTGCCAAACTAATAACAAGCTATTTAAATTTTTCATCAAGACCTGTTTATGGTTACAGGACAAAGTTCGATCATAATATTTAAAAGAAGGTTTGCACACATTCTATTAACCAGGAACCACTTGTTCTGAAGACTGCTGTCCCAACAAAGACTATTTGTCGCAACCAACCGCAATAGTCACGCTAGCTGACATACAAGATTTTCACGTTTCCATATGGTATTTAAATTACGCACAAGTAATACCATAACTAAATCTTTCTTACAACAATAATAAGGAAAAGAATAGGGAAGTGGAGAATATGGGGAAAGGAAGAGTACCCCTGAATATAATCCAGTTTATAGTTCAAAGGCAGGTACTCGGGATGGGAAAGATTAAGGAAACAAGGAGAAAGAGAAGAATAAAAGAGAGGGGCAGACCCTCTTGCGGTATTAAGGAATTTAGTTTTTCTTACAGCAAATCTTGGTAGGTGGCTTATATCAAAACCAGGTGTGGAAAGAGAGTTGGTGAATTAAGAGAAACTTCATACTATTAATAACATGTGGGATATGGCCAGTCATCTTTGTGAGAGAAGAAGAGTAAGTTGCCGTACTTAATACCATATTCATATGTAGGTAACGGAAGTTATGTTAATTCACCATGTTTCTAAATCACAAAGAATATTATGTATTTTGGTTAATATGTAGTTATGTACCTTGATATCTACTGAAACTGGAATTCGTTATAAGAAATGGATGAGTGCGGTCAGTTTTGTCATTTATTCTTAATGAGTCAATGACTAATAGGGACTGGGTCATAATAATCTTACTGATAGACTAAAATTTGAGCAGCATTTAATTTTCTAAGCCCATGATTTACTTTTAAGAGACTGATTGTGGTACACTGGGTTTTGCGCATATGTTTTTTACCTTCGCATTTTGGCAGCTTTATGTTTTTGGATGACAATCATTAACTGGTTTTTAAACCAATGAAGTGCTTCCAAATATTTAAGCATAAATTCCCGGATGTTGTTTTACAAGCAAAGACACTTTAGTTTACTGTCTTTGTATTACAAGAGCCACTTTGCAAGAACCATTCCCCCCCCCCCCCCCCCCATCTTAAACTTGTTCACGATTTCACAGTTCCCTCTTCAGTCGCCTATTCACAGTTCACTGTTTTCGTCGTCACTCGTAGCCATTGTCACTACCGACGTTCGAAGACTTTTCAGACCAAGGTATTGAATTTATTTCTAAATATAGTGTAATTTCACATATTTTGGTCACTGATTATGTATAAAACATTCAGTGCTATTATAGTATGCTATCTACTGCCGATTTTACTATCTACCACCCCTCTCTGACTATAGTATGATACCTACTATCAGTCCCTAAGGATACGGTCTACTTGCTAATCCGCCTCTAATAAGGATTATCAATACCGACTTGATAATCTAACCTAACCTTACCTAACTCGACCCAACTTAACCTAACCTAACTTACAAACTGCTTATAATTATGCACCTATGTCCTAATCTTACATAACCTAACCCAACCTACAAACTGCTTATAATTATGCATCCATGTTGTCCTTCCAATAAATATTATTAAACTATCATTATAGTCCAATGAGGATAACATACTGGTGGTAAGTAATCTGTTTGATAATCCTCATCAAACAGGAAGATTACCAATGACGGTAGATAACATACTTTGTGGTAGATCCCATACTATAGTAGAAATTCGACGGTAGATAGCATACTATAATAGCACCAAACATTCTTTGTAGTATATAGCTATTGTTATCCATCTAAAAGAGAAAAAAATACCCCCGAAATGATTGTCGTTCACATGTCGTCCATTTGCCGCTGGCCAAAGGAGCAGTGAGATATTGTTTATTCCCTACGAAAGCAAACGAGGTTGGAGCCTGTACCAATTTTTGATGGACATTGTGATTTTGGTAATTATACCTTAATTGTACGCCACTTACACTAACCATGTACATTTCTAACCGGTTATATTTAGTTTATTATTAAATTCTAACCCAAGATTTCGGTTTCCCCCAGGGATCCCAATAACTTATACATACGTAGATTTGTTAGGACAAATCGTGAACAGGTAGTTTACTCCTATTGAATTGAACAGAAATGATGTGACACTTGAGTAATTACTCCATTTTTTATTTAGTATATATTTTAAATAAATAACAAATGTACACTGATGTCACATACTTTTTGGTTGAATATGTTGTCTGTTCCAGGTCGTTTAGTACCACCTCAACCAACCCCTCCCCTTCCCCCCCCCCCCTTCGGGCAACATATCTTATTTTTTGCTTTCCCAGCATTTAAAGAACCACCTAATTACTGTACAAAAACAGGAGAGCTGCAGGAATGCATAATTTTGGAGTATATGGAGAGCTTGCTCTTGTAAACAAGTACAGAAATCATAAAGGGCAAGATAAAGGTTTGGGGAAAATATATGGTTTATGTATAGCCTATGACTAGAAACTAAGGTAAAGTTTTATTGTATTTTAGATTCTCATTTCGAACAGAAAATATATGTTTTCTCGTAGGAAATGACTTGATTTAACTGAATTTGACTTCATTTCAACCGCAAAGAAACTACAATCAGTTCGAGTAACTTCAAGTAGCCGAACTGGTTGTTTTTGTGGATGAAATGAAGGTGAAAACCAGTTGTCACGTTATTTTCTTCAGTAAAACATATTTCATGTTAGAATGTTTAAATATAATGGCTCTTGTTCAAATTCCGTCCTCACTTGAGTTATCAAGACCGTATGTACTGCGCACGCTAACATTGGCAACGTTACGCTAACATTAGCAATGTTACGCTGACATTGCTAATGTTAGCAATGCTACGCTTATATACCCTTTACACAATATATAAAAAAGTACAAAAGGGTACAGAACCTAATAAACCCACCTAACCTAAGATAGTGGTTCCCCGGTTGCAACCCCTAGCCAGGGCAAGCCCCCGGACCCCCTTCCCAGGTCACAACCCCCGGACCCCCTTCCAAGGTCACAACCCCTATCCAAGGTTCTACCTGCAAATATATAAAATTAATGACTTCTAACCGCAACGACGAAACTTGTGGGTCACTGGGGTGTTGTGACTGTACGTCTTAACTTCTGTATATCCACATCGCCATTTCTTCTTTGTCTTAGCTTAGTATTGCACTTGGGACACTGTAAACGTTGGGCTATTCCATTTTAAGAATTAAGAAAATCAACATTAGAATTCTCCGAAATGTTTTCAAGTATGGATTACTGCAGTCGTTAGAAGTTTCGGAAAATTTACAGTTTCATCCATTATGGGAAATCTATTATAATAATATATTTCCCGAGTAAAGCAAGTCTTTTTTAGTATTTCTGTAAAATATTATCTGTCGCAAATGCCTAGTTCTTCATATATCGACGATCAAACTCACGCTACTCATGTCTTCCTCCCAGATATTTTCTAAGTCTGTTGTTATTGTTGACTGTGTCTTGTATTTGCTTAAATGAGCCCTGTAACCACTATAATCCGCTGACAAACTAGTCCACTATGAAGTCTTACACGTTTGGCCAATCAGAGCGCCTGTCCACTATGACGTCATACATGTTTGGCCAATCACAGCGCGACAATACAACAGCGCCACAATACAATATCTTCCTAGGCATTTCATTTCGTTTTTAGACATGGAGACCATAGAAAGGGCGTCATCTCATGTTGCACAAGAAGTTGAAATTCCATTTTCTTGTCCTGACTGTTTCGTAACTTACAATGAATTTGTTGAAAAACTAGTGCATTTGTGCCAGAGAGACAATTTAATTTTACAAAATAAAAATTGGCCTGCATGTCAAGGAACCTTCCCAACGGCTTCACGTTTTCCTCAAAGCAGCAACACATCTTGATGAACCAACAGTTTAAGGTAAGCTTCATTAATTTATAGAGTATATTATGATGGTGATAGTATAACGATGTATGCAGCAGTACCATCCCTTTGGATTTGGTTTGATGGATGTGTTAGGTAGTGGCCGTAAGGGGGGGGGGGTGGCCTCGCAGGGGTAGGCCTAGGTAGGGGTACAGGGCCCTAGGTTAGGTGGTTGTATTAGGTTCGGTAGTGTCCCAAAATTCACTGTGGCCTTAAGGGGGAGGACAGAGCCCCCCCCCCCCCCCCCGGTAGGCCTAGGTAGTGGTACAGGGTCCCTAGGTAGGGGTACAGAGCCCCTAGGCTAGGTTAGGTGGGTTTATTAGGTTCAGTAGTGCCTTGAAAATCACTGTGACCTTAAGGGGGGGCGGAGGCCCCCCCCCCCCCCCCCGGTAGGGCTAGATAGGGGTATAGGGGGAGGGGTGGTGGAAGGATAAGTATTCATTTATTGCAAATATCTTTTGACCCCCCCCCCACCCAAAACCCCGGTTCCCACCTGGTGTCCCCCATAATTGTTGAGATGAAGTAGGGTCTTTCTGCATTCTAGAACAACTTAGTAAATCTCCAAATCGGATGGTTTGCGGTCAAAATAAACATTAAATTCGTTGGAACTACACTATTTCTGATGCAACAAATATATTTTTATTCCAGTTTCCCCATAATGGATGAAACTGTAAATTTACCGAAGTTTCTATAACTTCCATTGTAAAATACGCAAAAAAGAAGTCACTTGAACTAACAAAGACCTGACTTGGACAAAGGTTTCCACAGAAAGGGGTTTGGGAAATATTAACCCCCCTGTGCAAACTTTACATACATATGGGTTCGTGACTGGTTAACGGAAAAGCAACAGAGTCTAGAGAGTAAAAGTGAATGAACCAGAATGGGAAACTTGTTTATTGTCTAGAGCAAGTATTTAACCCTTTTACCCCCAAAGGACGTACTGGTACGTTTCACAAAACTCATCCCTTCACCCCCATGGACGTACCGGTACGTCCTTGCAAAAAAACTGCCATTTACTTTTTTTTTTTTTTTTGCATATTTTTTATAATTTTTTTGAGAAACTTCAGGGATTTTCCAAGAGAATGAGACCAACCTGACCTCTCTATGACAAAAATTAAGGCTGTTAGAGCAATTTAAAAAAAATATACTGCAAAATAGACTGGGGGTAAAAGAGTCGTGTCAATTCTTGGCATGACAAGGTGATAACAAAATGTATAAAAGTAATATTGCCAGGTAAAATGGAGTGTATGATAAATAATATTTAATGGGAATATAAAATGAGGTGATTTTATAAGATGCCGGTTAATAAAACGAGTAATTCTTGGGTCAAACGTAATATGTATACGAGGGTATTACACAAAAGGAATGGTATAGTTGTACTGGATCAAGTCAAATACTTGATCCAATCGAATATTTAAATGTGGCGGCTGGAGAAGAAGTAATCGTATTGGTGGAGGTGTTGTTTATGCGCTGAAGGTCGAAACCTGCTATGAACAAACGAGAGCGACTACAACCTACCAGTAGAATGTCAACAAATAAATGAAAAACACTGCTAATGTTAGATTAAGCAGCTCAATATTACCGCATTTTTTCATCGGGTTATTATAAATCCAAGAAGGTAATGTATAGAGAAGACAAGGCTTGTTTTACCATTATATATCGTTTCCCCAGTATGTTTTCCTCACTCTAAAGCCTGAGTTCCCACTGGGGATCCCCCATTATCGTGGGATATAGATATATATATTTCTAAAACTATTCATTTGGGACGGGAACGAGTGTCATTTTCAAAGAGCGGAATTTTTTCTATAGAAAAAAGTAGTTTTTCCCCAGGTTACATTGCCCTGTCGTCGTCGGCGCCCACTCGTGTCCGAGTATTGGGTTCTGTCGTTAGCCATCAGCCTCCTATCTTTGGGATGGGTGCTTATGTCTGATGTGGCTGTTAAGTCCTAGTCTGTGGTGGAAGAGTCGCGGAGAGTGTTCACAAGGGAGGGTAGGTGGTGGGCTGGGCTGTTCTAATCGCTCTCTCCTTCTCCTCCTAGCCTCCTCATTTTGTCTCCTCCTCTTCTCGAAGTCCACGGTGCCATGGTGTACTGTACTCCTCCAGGTTTTCCTGTCCCTGGCTGTTTCTTCCCATGAGGAAGGATCGATGTCAGTTAGAGCCAGGGTGCACTTTAGTTTGATCTTTATAGCGCATTTTTGGGGCTCCTGTGGTCTGGTGCCCTGGGTCAGTTTTCCGTAGAATATCTTCTTTGGGAGCCTAGATGGATCCATACTATGCACGTGTCCTATCCAGCGGAGGCAGTGGTTGATGATGGTGGCCTCCACGCTGGTCAGCGAGGCACGTTCTAAGACTTCAATGTTGGTGGTGTGGCTCTCCCAGGGGATTTTCAAGATCTGCCTCAGTTTCATTTGGTGGAAGCGTTCTAGGTTTTTAATATTGCTTCTATATAGCGTCCATGTTTCACATGCATACAGGAGCGTGGAGAGTACTACTGCCCTGAACACCATTATTTTGGTGGTCATTGTCAGTGCGTGGTTGTTAAATACGCGGCAGTTGAGTCGGCCAAAGGCGGAGTGGGCTGCCCTGATCCTGTTCTCCACGTCCTTTTTGCTTGTGGGAGCTGATGTTAGGATGCTCTCTAGGTAGGAGAACTGGTCCACCTGTTCTAACAGTTGGTCATTCACTGTGGTATTGAAGTTTGGGAGCATCAGTCCTGGTGGATGTTGGACGAGGGTCTTTGTTTTGTCTGTATTGACTTGCATCCCAAAACGTTCGTAGGCAGAGTTGTATGCATCAGCTAATGACTGCAGGTCCTCTGCCGTCTGACCTGGGGTGGCATTGTCGTCAGCAGTTCTCACACTGCACACAAGGTGGTCTAGGTTCTGGCGCTGAGTCTAGCGAGGTTGAAAACGCCTCCATCCATGCAGAAACGTAGGTCGACTGAGGGTGTGTCTGGGGAAATCTCATTGAGCATTGCTGCTGTGTATAGCGAGAAACACGTTGGTTCCAGAACACAGCCCTGCTTCAGGCCGCCGTTGATGGGGAATGGGTCTGAAAGAGAGTTCTGGTGGCAGACTCTCCCAACCATTCCATCATGGAGGGCACGCACCAGCTTGACAAAATCGGGTGGGCAGCCTTATCTTTTGAGGACAGCCCACATGGCAGGTCGAGGTACTTTGTCGAAGGCCTTTTTCAAATCCCAGAAGATGAACATTATGGGCTGTTGTTGTACGAGGCTCTTCTCTTGTAGTTGTCGCGCGCAGATCATGTCTATGGTCCCGCGGGACGGTCAAAAGCCGCACTGGGATTCTGGCAGGACGTCATCTGCGAGAATAAGGAGGCTGTCAAGGAGAATCCGAGCGAAAATCTTACTCGCGATGCTTAGCAGTGATATTCCCCGGTAGTTGTTACAGTTCTCCCTGTCTCCCTTCTTGAAGATGGTAATGTTGTTTGCATCGCGGAAGTCACTGGGGAGGGTCTTGGTCTTCCATATTTTCAGCATAAGGAGCATCAAACAGTTCCTCAACCCGGGGCCACCGTGAATGAGGAGCTCCAACGGGATGTTGTTTGGCCCTGGGGCTTTGCCGTGCTTCATGCGCTGCAGGGCCTTGTTGAAGTCCTGGATGGAGGGTGGTAGTGCCATCCAGTGACGGACGGGATGCTGCGGGGTCATTCGCAGGAGATCGTCTGGGGTGTCTGCTTGGTCATTGAGGAGGTTCTCAAAGTGAGACCTCCACCTGGCCAGGATGCCCTCGCTGTCGGTGATGGTCGTGGCCCCATCCGCGTCCTTCAGGCCGCCCACTGATGACCATGTTGGACCGAATATTTCCTTTGTTGCTGCATAGAAGCTGCGCAGGTCACGTTGGTCAGCGAAACTCTGTATTTCTGCAGCTTTTCTTTGCCACCAGGTGTTCTGGGCTTCACGGATCCCTCTTTGGCAACCAGCTTCAGCCACCTTGTGAGCACATTTGTTAGCTGCTGTTGGTTGGTTTTCCAAAGTCAGGTGTGCTTGTCGTTTGGTTTCAATGAGAAGAGAGATGGTAGCGTCATTCTCATCGAACCAATCCTGCCGTTTCTTGGTGGTGTAGCCTAGTGTTTCCTCCGCGGCACGGGCCATGGCGTTTCTGAGGGTGGGCCAGTGGTGCTCAACAGTGGCCTGACCCACAGGGTCTGCGAGGTGTCGTTCGCAGGCCTCCTTGTAGTTCTGTGCCACCTGTGGGTTGCGGAGCTTGCTACAATCAAAGCGTTGGTGTGGTACGCTGTCAGGTGCCCTTCTAGGTGGTCGTAGGGTCGTCACGTAGAGTCGGAAGATGAGGAGTCTGTGGTCCGTCCAGCAGTCGTCCGCTCCGGGCATGGATCGGGTGATGTGGACGTCTCCTCGGTCTCTGGCTCTGGTCAGGACGTAGTCCAGGGTGTGCCAGTGTTTTGACCGTGGGTGTGTCCATGTGGTCTTTTGTCGCCTTGGTAACTGGAAGATGGTGTCTGCACACAGACCCAGTAGGAATTGGCCATTGGCGTTGCAATTTCCAATGCCATGGCGGCCGATGATTCCCTCCCAAAGGCGATGGTCTTTGCCTACTCGGGCATTAAAGTCGCCAAGCACAATGAGTTTGTCGTTGGCGGGCACTGCCTGGATGGTGCGGTTGAGCTGGGTGTAGAAGGCAGCTTTGTCATCATCGGTTGAGGTCATAGTCGGGGCGTAGACAGAGACCAGGGTGAGGTGTCTGTCCCGCGTGATTGGGATGCGGACAGTCATCAGGCGCTCACTGATGGCCTTGGGAGCGAGGTTGTGCTGCTGCACTAGCTGGGAACGGATGGCGAAGCCGACACCGTGGATGCGAGGCTCCTCTAGGGCCTTGCCTTTCCAGAAGATGGTGTAGCCTGTTCCAGCTTCCCTGATGTTGCCCTCTTCGGGTAATCTGGTCTCGCTAAGAGCCGCCACATCAACATTGAAGCGGGCTAGCTCCTTGCAGACGAGGGCTGTACGTCGTTCCGGGCGGTTGGTGTTCGTCACGTCTTGGAGGGTGCGGATGTTCCACGCACATAAGGTTAATATTTTTTTCTTGTTGTTTCGACCGCATTGGTGGGATGTCCGCCAGCCGCGGTGAGCTGACCAGACGGGTTTGCCGTGTCCGATGTTTACCCCACCTTTTCTAGGCCAGCCCAGTCACGGGTCCAGCTGCCGAACTCTGGTGTCATGGCACCGTCACCAGAGAGCGACTGGATCTTAGACTCGCTGCCTGAGTGCAGTTGTGGGCTAAGGGCTTCCAGCTATCCAGGCCTGCCCCCTTCACCCACGGTGCTGTCTCCTCAGGACTTGGTGGTGGTGGTGATGATGATGATGGTGAGAAAGAGATGAAGAAGGGTGGAGGAAACGACAGAATGCCAGTAGCTGGGTATATTGTTTTGGGTGGTCGTGGCTTTGCAACGGCCACGCGCACACACTTGACCCACATCGTTTTCACCGCAGCTCAAGACATGAGACAGGCGGCTTCTCCAATGTTGGTTGCATCGGGCTGCCGGGTTCTTGTTATGTCAAGGCCCGCCTTGTTGCCTGCCCGACAGGCATTACCCTCTTCCGCCGGCGCTGGGAAGCTCCGCCGTTGGGGTCTTGTTTGGTTTGATTTTGGAGTTTTCCTTCTCCTAGCCTTTGCCTATCTAAAATAAAGGAAAAGGCCTATAGGGGTCCAGTCCTGGTCTGGTCTCCCAGAACTGGCCTTAGCGGTATGGTTGAGCCTGCCAGGGTGGATAAACTACCCCACCGCCATTGCCCAGCCCATCATTGAGACACTCAAGCCCCTCTACTGCAGCAAACTGCTGGACCATCAGAGGGGATTGCCCTGTAATACAGTACAATAATACCGAAACTAAAGTATCATCAGTTTACTTTTATTTTTCAATATTAAACTTACCCGATAATCATGTAGCTGTCAACTCCGTTGCCCGACAGAATTCTACGGGAGGGATACGCCAGCTATCACTATACTAGAAGGGGGTGTACTCACCAGCGCCACCTGTGGCCAGGTACTGCAGTACTTCTTGTTGACACCACCTCAATTTTTCCTCTGTCGTGCTTCCGGCAAGACGTTCTTGGATACGCTTATGATTTTGGAGTATTGTTCACGGTTTTTGGTGAAGTATTTCTCTAAGATTTCAGCTATTCGCTATACTGGAAACTTTTCTATCAGCTTAGATAGCTTTTATTTGGTTTTGATTAATGGTTAACGATCTTTTGCTTGATTTGGAATCCCCCTTGACTAGCTCTTTGATTCAAGATGTCTGACCTTTCACAAGCCCCACCCCATAGACGATGTAGGTCTTGTAATAGGCGTATTCCGAAGGCCTCGGTTGATCCTCACACCGCTTGTTCTGACTGTAGGGAAAGACCCTGTCAGTTGGAAGATCGATGTGAGGAATGCGCCGGACTTTCGGAACTTGAATTTGTTCGATTCCTTAAATATTCAACCAAGTTAGAGAGAGAGAGAGTTAGGAGGAGTTCTTCTCGCTCTTCTCTTTTTTCCTCACTCATGATCCTCAACCTTTTCCTCCCCCTGTAGTGGCTACCCCCGAACCTACTATTTGTGCTCAACCTGATATGTCCGATGTTTTGCGTGCCATTCAGGCTTTAGGTGACAAAGTGGAATCGGTGGTTAGTGACCATAAGTCTCTCTTGGCAGACGTCAAAGAGCTTAAGGTCAAAAGTGCAGTGGGAGGTGATAGTGCCAGTGCTGTGCCAAGTGCTAGTGTCAGTGCGGTGCCGAGTGCTAGTGTCAGTGTCAGTGTTGTGCGTGAGGGTACTTCTGTGCGTGCCAGTCGTCCTCCCAGTCCGGGACCTCTTGCAAGCTCCCAAGCCCAGGGGAGAAGCAATGTCGAAGGGCAAAAGGGTTCGGCAGGCCTTGATCGGCGCACAGAAGTATCCTCGGTGGTTGCGGGCGTGTCTTACAGAGACCGTCACTCCCACCCGCAGACGATTGAGCCCTTATTTTGCTCGTCTGCAGAAGAAATGTCGGGGAGAAAACGCTGGACTCAGGTCTCAAGACCTCTTAAACGTAAAGTCCAGACCTCAAGAGTTCTACAACCTGGATGCAGTCATTGGATTAGCTCTGACTCTCCGCTGTCATCAGGTGACTGCACACCTCCTAAGAGAGGTAAGGCGATGCCTCAACAGACCTCATCTTCTGTTAAGGCTTTGCCTCAGCAGACCTTAGCGTCTGTTGACCCCAAGATGACTTTGCTGCAGTCCATGCAGTCACAGCTTGCGGTCTTAATGCGTGAGTTTCAGGCTGAGAAGGTTACACCTCCTCCTGCGAGCGCTCCGCCTCACCGCAGTCCAGTCTGCCAGGCGTACGAAGTTGAGGTTCCTCAGGCTACCTTACCGCGTTCTGAGTTGCCAGTTACCAGCGGTGTGCAGCAACCTCAGCCTTCCTTAAGACAACCTCAACAATGGGAGCAGGAGTCTTATGCCTTACTTCCTCCTCTTCCTCTTGCGGATAGACCATCGAAGCAACAACCTCTTGAGGTACGACAACCTTTTCCATCCATGAGGCAGCCACCTCAGCTCTCGCTGCAGCGACCTCAACTCTCCTCAAGGCGAGAGCCTCAACTCTTAAGGCTAGCACCTCAGGAACCTCAACTCGCGAGACAGGAACTACGTTCTGCGCAGCCACTACCTCAACTCTCGCAGCTCTCACCTCAGGAACCTCAACTCGCTCCTCAGGAACCTGCTACTGCGCATCCGCAACCCTTGCAGCAAGCGCAACTCTTGAGACAGGAAGCTCATGCTAGGAGTCAGCCACCTCAACCCATGCGCCTACCTTCCTCTACTCTTCTTGACCAGTCTTTGCAGCCTGAACCTCAGGTTTTAACTCAGCAACAGAGACTTGAGGATGAAACCACAAGTGTTTATGCACCCGCTTGTTCAGATTCTGCTGTTCAGCATACCGCTGTTACTTTACCTCTCACTTCGCTACACTCTGGTGATGAGGTTTCTGAGGAGGAAGCTGCACACCTTGATCCCTCTTCGGACGTGGAGGAACCCAAGTCTTCTCCTCTACCCATTGACTTTCGTAAGGTCCTGGCTCTTTTCAGAGAGGTATACCCGGACCATTTTGTTTCTGCTACCCCCCGCTCTCCTCCATCTGAGTTTTCGCTGGGCATGCAACCTGTTAAGTCAGCCTATACTAAGCTCGTCTTTGCTAGATCCTCTAAGAGAGCTTTAAGAATATTAGGGGATTGGTTGCAGTCCAAACAGCAACTAGGGAAGACTTCCTTTATGTTCCCACCTACTAAGCTCACTTCTAAGGCGGGCGTATGGTATGCCACAGGAGAGGAACCAGGCTTGGGAGTCCCTGCCTCTGCCCAGGCTGACTTCTCAAGTTTGGTCGACTCTCCTCGTAGATCAGCGATGAGGCGCTCTAAGGTCTGCTGGACCTTTTCCGACTTAGACCACTTCTTAAAGGGTGTATTTCGTGCCTTTGAGATTTTCAATTTTCTCGACTGGTGCCTGGGGGCCTTGAGCAAGAAGACCTCCCCTGCGGACAAGGACTCAGCCATGCTTATAATGTCCTGCATGGATAAAGCAATTCGGGATGGGTCCGGCGAGCTTGCATCAATGTTTGTTTCAGGAGTTCTTAAGAAAAGGGAGCAACTTTGCACTTTTCTTTCTTCCAGCATCACACCTTGTCAAAGGTCCCAACTCCTTTTTGCTCCGCTTTCTAAGTTCTTGTTCCCCGTAGAGCTTATCAAGGATTTGTCTGCGGCCCTGATTCAGAAGGACACTCATGATCTTGTGGCCTCTTCAGCTCGTAAGGCTAAGGTTGCTCCCTCAGTTCCCAGGACTTACCGCACCCCAGTGGCTGATACTCCTGCTACAAGGTTTATTCCGCCCTTTCGTGGCAGAGCCTCCAGCCGAGAAAGCTCCCGTCCAGACTCTTCCAGGAGCAGGTCTAGGAAAGGTCCCAAGACTTCAAAAGGCAAACACTGACTCTCCTCCTCTCCAGACAGCAGTAGGAGCCAGACTCAAGACCTTCTGGCAAGCTTGGGAAAGAAGAGGTGCAGACGCCCAGTCTGTCAGGTGGCTAAGGGAGGGTTACAGGATACCATTCTGCCGCAAACCCCCTCTGACCACTTCTCCCATCAACCTCTCTCCCAACTACAAGGAAAAGGACAAGAGGCTAGCGTTACACCAGGAGGTGTCGCTCCTGTTACAGAAGAAGGCAGTGGTTATAGTCCGGGACTATCAATCCCCGGGCTTCTACAACCGTCTCTTTCTGGTGGCCAAGAAGACAGGAGGTTGGAGACCGGTGCTGGACGTCAGCGCGCTCAATGCTTATGTCACCAAGCAGACGTTCACTATGGAGACGACGAAGTCGGTCCTAGCAGTGGTCAGGCAGGAGGACTGGATGGTCTCGTTGGATCTGAAAGACGCTTACTTTCACGTTCCTATTCATCCAGACTCCCAACCTTTCCTGAGATTTGTTTTTGGAAAGGTTGTGTACCAATTCCAAGCCCTGTGTTTTGGCCTAAGCACAGCTCCTATGGTGTTTACGCATCTGATGAGGAATATTGCAAAATTCCTCCACTTATCGGACATCAGAGCCTCCCTTTATTTAGACGACTGGCTGTTGAGAGCCTCCACGAGTCGTCGCTGTCTGGAGAGTCTCAACTGGACTTTGGACTTGATCAAGGAACTGGGTCTATTAGTCAACTTAGAAAAGTCCCAGCTCATTCCCTCTCTATCCATAGTTTACCTGGGAATGGAGATTCGGAGTCAGGATTTTCGGGCTTTTCCATCGGCCCCAAGGATAAGCCAAGCCCTAGAATGCATCCTGAGCATGCTGAAGAGGAACAGTTGCTCGGTGAGACAGTGGATGAGTCTAACAGGGACCCTGTCATCGTTAGCCCTGTTCGTCGAGTTAGGGAGACTCCACCTCCGCCCTCTCCAATTCCATCTAGCAGCTCATTGGGACAAGGATTTGACGCTAGAAGCAGTCTCTATTCCTGTCACCAAAGAGATGAAGACCACTCTCTTGTGGTGGAAGACCAACCTCCTTCTCAAGGAGGGCCTATCGTTAGCGATTCAGACCCCCAATCTTCATCTCTTCTCGGATGCATCAGACTCGGGCTGGGGCGCGACCTTGAACGGACAGGAATGCTCGGGAACATGGAACAGGGAACAGGAAACGCTCCACATCAACTGCAAGGAGCTGCTGGCAGTTCATATGGCCCTAATGAACTTCAAGTCCCTCCTGCTAGGCAAGGTGGTGGAGGTGAACTCCGACAACACCACAGCCTTAGCTTACATCTCCAAGCAGGGAGGGACCCATTCGAGGAACCTGTACGAGATAGCAAGGGACCTCCTCATTTGGTCAAGAAGTCTAAACCTCACTCTAGTAACGAGGTTCATTCAGGGCAACATGAACGTCTCAGCAGATCGCCTAAGCAGAAAAGATCAAGTCATCCCCACGGAATGGATCCTTCACAAGAGCGTGTGCAACAGACTTTGGACCTTGTGGGGTCAACCTACGATAGATCTGTTTGCCACCTCCATGACCAAGAGGCTTCCTTTGTACTGTTCCCCAGTTCCAGACCCAGCAGCAGTTCATGTGGATGCTTTTCTGCTGAATTGGTCCCATCTCGACCTTTACGCATTCCCACCGTTCAAGATCATCAACAGAGTCATTCAGAAGTTCGTCTCGCACGAAGGGACACGGCTGACGCTGGTTGCTCCCCTTTGGCCTGCAAGAGAATGGTTCACAGAGGTACTACAATGGCTGGTCGACGTTCCCAGGACTCTCCCTCTAAGAGTGGACCTTCTACGTCAACCTCACGTAGACAAGGTACACCCAAACCTCCACGCTCTTCGTCTGACTGCCTTCAGACTGTCGAAAGATTCGCTAGAGCTAGAGGCTTTTCGAAGGAGGCAGCCAGAGCGATTGCCAGAGCAAGGAGGGTATCCACTCGTAGAGTCTACCAATCCAAGTGGGAAGTCTTCCGAAGCTGGTGTAGAGCCAATGCAGTTTCCTCTACCAATACCTCTGTAACCCAAATAGCTGACTTCCTATTACATCTAAGGAATGAGAGATCCCTTTCGGCTCCTACGATTAAAGGGTACAGAAGTATGTTGGCTTCAGTTCTCCGCCACAGAGGTTTGGACCTTTCTTCCAACAAGGACCTTCAAGACATCCTTAAGTCTTTCGAGACTTCTAAAGAACGTCGTTTATCCACTCCAGGCTGGAATCTAGACGTAGTCTTAAGGTTCCTTATGTCTCCTAGGTTCGAACCTCTCCAGTCAGCTTCCTTCAAGGACCTTACCCTCAAGACTTTTCCTCGTCTGCCTTGCAACAGCTAAAAGAGTTAGTGAGGTTCACGCCTTCAGCAAGAACATTGGGTTCACATCCGAATCTGCAACATGTTCTTTACAGCTCGGATTTTTAGCTAAGAATGAACTTCCTTCACGTCCTTGGCCTAGATCGTTTGAAATTCCTAGCCTTTCCAACATGGTGGGTAACGAGCTAGAAAGAGTTCTTTGCCCTGTCAGAGCTCTGAAATATTATCTTAATAGGTCAAAACCTATACGAGGAGTCAGAAGCCTTATGGTGTGCAATCAAGAAACCTTCGATGCCCATGTCCAAAAACGGAGTTTCGTATTATATAAGGCTTCTGATTAGAGAAGCCCATTCTCACATGAAGGATGAAGACCTTGCTTTGCTGAAGGTAAGGACCCACGAAGTGAGAGCCGTAGCCACTTCGATGGCCTTTAATAAGAACCGTTCTCTGCAGAGCATTATGGATGCAACTTATTGGAGGAGCAAGTCAGTGTTTGCATCATTTTATCTTAAAGATGTCCAGTCTCTTTACGAGAACTGCTACACCCTGGGACCATTCGTAGCAGCGAGTGCAGTAGTAGGTGAGGGCTCAGCCACTACATTCTCTTAATCCCATAACCTTTTTTAACCTTTCTCTTGAATGCTTTTATCGTTGTTT
Organism: Palaemon carinicauda; assembly: GCF_036898095.1. NCBI lineage: Eukaryota > Metazoa > Arthropoda > Malacostraca > Decapoda > Palaemonidae > Palaemon > Palaemon carinicauda. Next base: position 87,275,136 of record NC_090739.1, read on the forward strand.
TTTGGGTTGTTACGGTAGGCTAAGAAGCCTTCCGCAGCCTTTTTTGATTTGGCGGGTGGTCAATTCATTCTTGAGAAGCGCCTGGGTTAGAGGTTGTGTAGAGGTCCTTTAGTATGGGTTGCAGCCCTGTATACTTTAGCACCTTAGAGTTGATTCAGCCTCCTAAGAGGAACGCTGCGCTCAGTAAGGAAGACAAACTTATTAAAGGCAGAGTAACGGTTCAAGTCGACTTCCTTACCAGGTACTTATTATTTCATTGTTATTCTGAATAACTGATTATATGAAATACGGGATACTTAGCTATCCTTTAGTCATGTACACTGGTTTTCACCCACCCCCCTGGGTGTGAATCAGCTACATGATTATCGGGTAAGTTCAATATTGAAAAATGTTATTTTCATTAGTAAAATAAATTTTTGAATATACTTACCCGATAATCATGATTTAATTGACCCACCCTTCCTCCCCATAGAGAACCAGTGGACCGAGGAAAAATTGAGGTGGTGTCAACAAGAAGTACTGCAGTACCTGGCCACAGGTGGCGCTGGTGAGTACACCCCCTTCTAGTATAGTGATAGCTGGCGTATCCCTCCCGTAGAATTCTGTCGGGCAACGGAGTTGACAGCTACATGATTATCGGGTAAGTATATTCAAAAATTTATTTTACTAATGAAAATAACATTTTGTACGTTTTTTAACATAGGATGCACCATGCTTATGAATGGCAGAGGCAAGGGAAATTGACATTGCCCTAGCAAGCAGGACAATACCCTAGAGATTGGACATTAATACATATGATGGTATTATTATAGAAAAACACTGAAAAGGCTTTACTAATAAAGGAGTGTGATGTTATGTAGAAAAACTCCAGTTTTCTTTGCAAATTACCTTTATTTCTGTCACAAATAAGTAGTTAATTAGCTATTCCCTAATATATCCTACAGTAATGGGGCCCACCCAGTGGGAGCTGGGCTTTTTGTGTGGGGAAAAGTTACTGGCGAATCAATAAATGGTAAAACTAACCGTTTCTTTTCTATTCATTATTCTCTGGAACTCATAATAAATCCATGAAAAATTACACAATATATTAACATTGTTTCCCTGAAATATTTTTTTCACATTTATTTACATTTTACAAACCGCATGTATCGGCTCTTGTTTGTAAAGTGTTGTAAGTGCATTTCCTACCTATCTTTTATGGAAGACCAACATTTTTACTTGTAACTCTACTATAAAGATTGCCATAAAAAAAAAGACTTGGGTGTCACTCCTAAGGTATGGAATTATTTGTGATTTAGTTCAAGAGTTTGTGACCTGGGTAGTGAGGTCCGCTATGTTTGAGACCAGGGAAGAGGTTCTGGAACTTGCCCCCCTTGCTAGGTCTGTGACTTGGGAAGGGGGTTCTAGGGCTTGCCCCCCTGGCTAGGTCTGGGCTGTGATCTAGGAGGGGTTGTTGACATAGAAAAATTGTAAAAGCTCTAACCCCAGTCTGGCGATCACCAGGCAGAGACGTAACCAGTAGGCCAGTTATTATGGGTCGTATCTAGCCACGTTGCTTTTTTTTTTTTTTTTTTGTATATATCTAATTTTCAATATTAAACTTAGCCGGTGATTATATAAGCTGCAGCTCAGCTGCCCGACAGAAAAACTCTACGTTCAAAATACGCCAGCGATCGCTATGCAGGTAGGGGGTGTACATCAACAGCGCCATCTGTCGAGCAGGTACTCAGTACTCAATGTAAACACAGAACTCAATTTTCTCTCTGTCGTGCCACCGGCAAGACCTACTAAATTCGCTGTTGCTTACTGGATTGGTTTTCACATATTTGGTGAAGTACACATTTCTAGTTTTGAGCTTTCGCTTTGCAGACGTTATCTTCAATACATCCTTGCATTCTTTTATTGATTTTGGATTATTTGTTGACGACTTTGGATAGATTTTGAATTCCCCTTTGACTATTTCAAAATGGCTGACCCTTCTCAAGTCCCTAAGTTTAGGAAATGTAATGCCAAGGACTGTTCAAGGCGTCTTCCGAAGGCCTCTATCGATCCTCACACCGTTTGTTCCAATTGTCGGGATAAGGCCTGTCAATTGGAAGATCGATGTGAGGAATGCGTTGGGCTTTCGGAATTCGATTTCATCGAATTCCAGAAATACACACGTAGGCTAGAGAGAGATAGAGTCAGGAGAAGTTCATCTCGCTCCGTTGATATTTCCTCTCCTCATGCCCCACAACCTATTCCTTCCCCTGTAGTGGTTGCTCCTGATCCCCCTTCTAGCACTCAACAACCTTCGATGGCAGATATGATGCGTGCCATCCAGGCTCTGGGTGAGAGAGTCGAGTCATTGGCGAGTGACCGTAACCAACTCATGGCAGACGTCAAGGAGTTGAAGTGTAAGAGTGCTGTGGGTAGTGACAAAGTGAGTGGTAGTGTTGTCGAAAGTGTTATAGATAGTGTTGCGCTTGAGGGTTCGTCTGTTCGTGCCTGTCGTCCTCCCAGTCCGGGACCTCTTGCAAGCTCCCAAGCCCAGGGGAGAAGCAATGTCGTACGACCAAAGGGTTCGAGAGGCTTTAATCAGCGAACAGACGTTCCCTCCGTGGTTTCGGGCGTATCTAACCAAGATCGCCCCACCCACACGAAGACGAGAGAGCCCATTTATTCCTCGTCTGCGGAAGAGGTTTCTCGAAAGAAACTATGGACCAAGGTCTCGCGGCCTCTTAAGCGTAAGTCGGTCCCTTCCGCCCAAGTCCAACGGCCCAGTTGTAGCCACTGGGTCAGTTCGGACTCGCTGCAGTCTTCCGATGACTGCACACCTAAGAGAGGCAAAGCGGTAACGCATCAGGCATTAACACCGCCTGTTGCCGCACCTGCTACTGTAGACCCTAAGTGGTCGTTGCTGCAGTCCATGCAGACACAGTTAACGTCATTGATGCAGGACTTTCGTGCGGAGAAGGTTGACGCTGCACCAACCTCTAGCCTACAACCACCCACGGTTGTGCGTCCAGTGGACGCTGAGGCTACCTTCTCCCGCACTCCAGCTGTGAGAGTCCCGCCACCCATGCGTTCCAGTGTACCCTGCCAGCCGCATGTTGACGTTCAGCGACGCACGGAACCTTCCGTTGACGTTCGCGATTTACAACAACCACCTAAGTTATTTTGTTTTGACGCGGTGCGTCAACCTCCGCAACCCAGTGTGGTTACCACTACTCGCCCACAGCAAACTAGACAGTCAGGAGTAGACGCTTTGCGCCCCCGCGCTGCTATGGTTGTTGCCAGTTCACAGACTGGGCAACAGTTCCATGACGTTGCGTCCGGTCCAGTCACGCATGCACCTGTGCTGCCGGACTTAGCTGACCAGCCGATTCCTACTCCTTTCCCGCTTCCTCCTCAGTTTTCAGACGATGGACTCTCTGATGATGACGACGCTGCACACATTGACGACCCGCATACGGACATCGACAAACCCAAGACCACGCAACCCTCCTTGGACTTTAGGAAAGTTCTTGCTTTGTTCAGGGAGATGTATCCTGATCAGTTTATTTCTGCGGCCCCACGCTCGCCTCCATCTGAGTTCGCTTTAGGCACGCAGTCATCCGCGCCTGCCTTTACGAAGCTCGTCCTCGCCCGCTCGTCTAAGAGAGCTTTACGGGTGTTGGGAGAATGGATGCAGTCCAAGAAGCACCTTGGGAAGACAGCATTTACGTTTCCCCCTGCAAGACTCTCTTCCAGATCGAGCGTCTGGTATGCCACGGGAGAAGTTCTCGGCTTGGGAGTTCCTGCCTCTGCCCAGGGCGACTTCTCAAGTCTAGTAGACTCTCCCCGCAGGCTAGCCATGAGACGCTCTAAGATTTGTTGGTCTCCTTCAGACTTAGACCATCTGTTAAAAGGAGTGTTCAGAGCCTTCGAGGTTTTTAACTTTCTGGATTGGTGTTTGGGAGCGTTGAGCAGGAAGACCTCCCCTTCTGACAAGGAAACTTCCATGTTCATTATGTCCTGCATGGACAAGGCCATACGTGACGGATTCAGTGAGCTTGCGGCTTCGTTCGTTTCCGGGGTCCTCAAGAAACGGGAAAACCTTTGCTCGTTCCTGTCAGCTGGAGTAACTCAGTGTCAGAGATCGGAACTTCTTTTTGCTCCTCTCTCAAAGTGCCTCTTCCCAGAGGAATTGATAAAGGAGATTGCTACCTCCTTGATTCAGAAGGACACCCATGACCTGGTTGCGTCCTCTGCCCGCAAAGCCACCCCTTTGCCTACCGTATCTAGACCCAGGATGGACACTCCAGCGTCCAGATTCATTCCGCCCTTTCGTGGCAGAGCCTCCAGCAGAGGAGGTGCTCGTGCCGAAGGGAGACGCGGGAAGAAGAAAGGTACCAAGTCCTTTAAAGGCAGAGTCTGACTGCCACCTTCTTCAGACAGCAGTGGGAGCCAGACTCAAGAACTTCTGGCAGATCTGGGAGAAAAGGGGTGCAGATGCACAATCTGTGAAGTTGCTAAGAGAGGGGTACAAGATCCCGTTTGTCCGCAAACCCCCTCTAGCGACGTCTCCCATCGATCTCTCTCCCAGGTACAAAGAGGAAGACAAGAGGCTAGCCTTGAAGCAGGAGGTGTCTCTCTTGCTACAAAAGGGAGTGGTAGTCAAAGTCCGGGACCATCAATCCCGGGCTTCTACAACCGTCTTTTCTTAGTGGTAAAGAAGACAGGAGGGTGGAGACCGGTGCTAGACGTCAGTGCGCTGAATGTCTTTGTCACAAAGCAGACGTTCGCCATGGAGACCACAAAGTCAGTTCTAGCAGCGGTCAGAAAGGAAGACTGGATGGTCTCTTTAGACCTAAGGGACGCTTACTTTCACGTCCCCATCCACCCAGAATCCCAACCTTTGCTGAGATTCGTTTACGACAAGGTTGTCTACCAATTTCGAGCCCTGTGCTTTGGCCTAAGCACGGCTCCTCTTGTTTTTACGAGGCTGATGAGGAATATTGCCAAATTCCTGCATTTAGCGGATATCAGAACCTCCCTCTATTTGGACGACTGGCTTCTAAGAGCGTCTTCCAGTCGTCGCTGTCTGGAGAATCTAAAGTGGACTCTAGATCTGATCACGGAATTGGGTCTCCTGGTCAATATGGAAAAGTCCCAACTGGTCCCATCCCAAACTATAGTTTACTTAGGGATGGAGATTCACAGTCAAGCTTTTCGGGCTTTTCCGTCGGCCCCCAGAACAAGTCAAGCCCAGGTATGCATCCAGAACATGCTAAAGAAGAAACGTTGTTCAGTCAGACAGTGGATGAGTCTGATAGGGACGCTATCATCCCTGGAACAGTTCGTTTCGTTAGGGAGACTACACCTCCGTCCCCTGCAATTTCATCGAGCTGTTTACTGGGAAAAGGACAAGACGCTAGAAGCGGTCTCGATCCCCATTTCCGAGAAGATGAAGTCAACACTGACTTGGTGGAAGGACAGTATCAACCTCAGAGAGGGTCTGCCCCTGGCTGTTCAGACCCCCAACCACATTCTCTTCTCGGACGCATCGGACACGGGCTGGGGTGCGACGCTAGACGGTCGGGAATGCTCGGGAACGTGGAACTCGAACCAAAGAGCGTTACACATCAACTGCAAGGAGCTACTGACAGTTCATCTGGCCTTGAAAAGCTTCAAGTCCCTCCTTCAAGGCAAGGTGGTGGAGGTGAACTTGGACAACACCACGGCCTTGGCGTACATCTCCAAGCAAGGAGGGACCCATTCTATGACGTTGTACGAGATCGCAAGGGACCTCCTCACCTGGTCAAGAGATCTAAACCTCTCGCTAGTAACGAGTTTCATACAAGGCAATATGAATGTCATGGCGGATTGCCTCAGTCGGAAGGGTCAAATCATCCCAACAGAATGGACCCTTCACAAGGATGTGTGCAAGAGACTATGGGCCACATGGGGCCAACCTACCATAGATCTCTTCGCAACTTTAAGGACCAAGAGGCTCCCAATATATTGCTCACCGATCCCGGACCCAGCAGCAGTTCATATAGATGCCTTTCTGCTGGATTGGTTCCATCTAGACCTTTATGCATTCCCCCCGTTCAAGATTGTCAACAAGGTACTGCAGAAGTTCGCCTCTCACGAAGGGACAAGGTTGACGTTGGTTGCTCCCCTCTGGCCCGCATGAGAATGGTTCACCGAGGTACTGCAATGGCTGGTGGACGTACCCAGATCTCTTCCTCTAAGAGTGGACCTTCTACGTCAGCCACACGTAAAGAAGGTACACCCAGACCTCCACGCTCTTCGTCTGACTGCCTTCAGACTATCGAAAGACTCTCGAGAGCTAGAGGCTTTTCGAAGGAGGCAGCCAGGGCGATTGCTAGAGCAAGGAGGACATGCACTCTTAGAGTCTACCAGTCGAAGTGGGAAGTCTTCCGAAACTGGTGCAAGTCAGTATCAGTATCCTCAACCAGTACCTCTGTAACCCAAATAGCTGACTTCCTACTATGCCTGAGAAAGGAAAGATATCTTTCAGCTCCCACGATCAAAGGTTACAGAAGCATGTTGGCAGCAGTCTTCCGTCACAGAGGCTTAGATCTTTCTAACAACAAAGATCTACAGGACCTCCTTAAGTCTTTTGAGACCTCGAAGGAGCGTCGTTTGGCTACACCGGGTTGGAATTTAGACGTGGTACTAAGATTCCTTATGTCAGAAAGGTTCGAGCCACTACAATCAGCCTCCTTTAAAGATCTCACTTTAAAGACTCTTTTCCTCGTTTGCCTAGCAACAGCTAAAAGAGTCAGTGAGATACACGCCTTCAGCAGGAACATCAGATTTTCATCTGAAACGGCTACATGTTCTTTACAGCTTGGTTTTCTAGCCAAAAACGAACTACCTTCTCGTCCTTGGCCGAAATCGTTCGATATTCCAAGCCTTTCAAATTTGGTTGGAAATGAACTAGAAAGAGTCTTATGCCCTGTTAGAGCTCTTAAGTTTTATTTAAGACGAACTAAACCTTTACGAGGACAGTCAGAAGCCTTATGGTGTGCTATTAAGAAACCTTCTTTACCTATGTCAAAGAATGCAGTTTCCTATTATATCAGACTGTTGATATGAGAAGCTCATTCCCATCTGAATGAGGAAGACCATGCTTTGCTGAAGGTAAGGACACATGAAGTTAGAGCTGTCGCAACTTCAGTGGCCTTCAAACAAAATAGATCTCTGCAGAGTATAATGGACGCAACCTATTGGAGAAGCAAGTCAGTGTTCGCGTCTTTTTATCTTAAAGATGTCCAGTCTCTTTACGAGAACTGCTACACCCTGGGACCATTCGTAGCAGCGAGTGCAGTAGTGGGTGAGGGCTCAACCACTACATTCCCCTAATTCCATAACCTTTTTAATCTTTCTCTTGAAATGTTTTTTATTGTTGTTTTTATGGGTTGTCCGGAAGGCTAAGAAGCCTTTCGCATCCTGGTTGATTTGGCGGGTGGTCAAATTCTTTTCTTGAGAAGCGCCGAGATTAGAGGTTTTGATGAGGTCCTTTAGTATGGGTTGCAACCCTTGATACTTCAGCTCCTAGGAGTCGCTCAGCATCCTAAGAGGATCGCGAGGCTCAGTAAGGAAGACGTACTTAAAAAAGGCAGAGTAATTGTTCAAGTCGACTTCCTTACCAGGTACTTATTTATTTTATGTTTGTTATTTTGAATAACTGCTAAAATGAAATACAAAATACTTAGCTCATAATAATGTAAACAATTAATGCTGGTCTCTACCCACCCCCCTGGGTGTGAATCAGCTTATATAATCACCGGCTAAGTTTAATATTGAAAAATGTTATTTTTATTAGTAAAATAAATTTTTGAATATACTTACCCGGTGATTATATATTAAAGGACCCTCCCTTCCTCCCCAATAGAGACCCAGTGGACCGAGGAGAAAATTGAGTTCTGTGTTTACATTGAGTACTGAGTACCTGCTCGACAGATGGCGTTGTTGATGTACACCCCCTACCTGCATAGCGATCGCTGGCGTATTTTAAACGTAGAGTTTTTCTGTCGGGCAGCAGAGCTGCAGCTTATATAATCACCGGGTAAGTATATTCAAAAATTTATTTTACTAATAAAAATAACATTTTGGTGTATATAGTCTAGCCACATTGCTCTTTGACCTAATTAGGGTTATTTTGTCCTTGCAGGCAGGAACATTTGTTGTACTGTAGTTTACTTGATTCAACTGTAGATCACTACACATCGGGATATTTTGATCATAACTCTGATATTGAATCATTTTCTCGAACCTTCTTGTGGTTAATCAATTGACTCTAGTTTCCTAAGAGTTCATGGCATAATGTTCCTTTTAAAGAAAAGATTAAAGTATGGTGTTTATTTAAATATTTTGACCTTTTGATAAGGAGTCTGTAAATAAATTTATTAAACTTGGATCAAATGTAGTTAACCTTGCCCATTAGGTTCCATTGAAATTATAATTGGATAAATGACTTCACATTTACATAAGCCACCTTATTTTATTCTTGGAACCAACAACAAATTAAAAAGTTACACTGGGAAGTAGTGGCAGGTAGGCCCCTCCCACCCAACAAGTAACACTACAGTCACTTTGATTTCACCCGCTGGAGCATTTTTACCGTTTGCTCTTTTTTATTTGGAATAATTGATCTTGCAGACAGACGTATTGAGGGATATCAATAGAAATCATTGATAGGCAGTTTCTTGGCAACTGGATTTGTGGTGAAGTTTCCTGTGCTAACCATTCTTATCCAACATAGTTATTCTCCAGTTTTCACAGAATCATATTGTAATAAGCTTTACTGGTGAGCCATGGTACCGAGTTGGGTCAACCTTTCATAGAATCCCACCCAGTGCTTTCATTTTAGTTGGTTTTACTCGAATAAAACACATCTCCAACGCTTCTGATGCCTCTACTAGATTTCTCCAGTCATCACTATCTTGAGGTTTTAAATCAATACTCTGTTCATCATCAATTTTATGTAGGTCTGTGTCTTCCAACTCTTGTACCCTGTAGAGCCCAGTTAAACATTTGGTGAACTAATCTCTAAGGATGTGCAATGAGCATGCCCAAACCATCTCCATCATCTCAACCACGTATGGCACTCTAGTAATCTTTTACAGTTTCATTTCTGAGCTTGCCCTGCCATTTTAAACAGAAGACTTACCTGGTAGTTATATAAGGGATTTTGACGTAGGAAAAATCTATTTCTGGGCGAGGGACCTGTGCCGCCCAGTGAATAAGCTCCATTTAGCACTTATTCTTAGGTAATTTACTGCTAAATATACCAGAGAAAAAATGTAAAGGAGTGCTAGGTTAACTAGCTCGCTCACCTATTGGTGTCGGTATAAAATTGGGCGTATAATCCAGAGGTCCCGCGCTATTTAGATTCATCCACGACAAAGACCCCAATAGAGGAGAGCCGTTCAACCTCACTCGGCACCACCAACTCTGCATCCGCTCAGAACCCAACTCCTTAGCACCCAAAGTTTGGGGACTCCAAGGGAGAGGAGCTGGGAGGGTTCACTGGGCGGCACAGGTCCCTCGCCCAGAAATAGATTTTTCCTACGTCAAAATCCCTTTTCTGGGCTCGAACCTGTGCCGCCCAGTGAATCTATACAAGAGAAATGTCACCAAACTTGCAAAATAAAGGAAAACATAAGCGTAACGAAAATACAAGATGCTTTAATCAGAGATGAGTGCCAAAAAACAATTATAAGGGTGTCTTAAAAGGAACATAAATCCACTTGGTAGAACAACTGACAAATAAGGTATAATAATGCCGTGAGTGATAATATATACAGATACTCAGGAGTTAAAGATTTACAAATATAATAATAGTATTCAGGTGCGAAACCAACGAATACAAATAGGGTATAAATGAGGCAGGTAAGGGGGAGAGATAAAGTGACAAGGAATTAACATGTGAGTTACCTGGGAGTAACTACGCTCCCTGCAGCTACTGTAGAAAATTTTAGGGCTTCCAAATGTTTAAGGTAGTGTTTCTTGAACACTGACGGTGATTTCCACCCTGTATACCTGGAAAGGTCCGTAAAATTCATGTGGTGAAAAAAGTTCACCGAAGTAGCAACCGCTCTGATATCATGTGCAAGAGGAAAAGAGTCAGGGCTAGCTTGTTTAATAAAATACAAAATTTGTTGCCTGATCCCTTTAATGGTAATGGTACCACCTTGTTCTCTGACGAATAGAGGCCCCGAGGAGTTAGAGGAGGTCCGGGATAAATAAGACCTAAGAGTAGCAACAGGGCACAGAGACGGATCTTGCGTGAGGGGAACAATTTTCCAGGAGGACCATCTGTTCTGAGGGTCTTCGTTCTTAGCCAAAAAGAATTTGTTAGGCGAAAGAAGGACCTCTCCCGAAGGAAGGAACTCAATATGACCCGGGTCTCTCGACAAGGCTGCCAGTTCAGAAATTCTTGCCCCGGAAGCCAAGCTCACCAGGAAAAGTGTTTTCCTGAGAAGGGGAATGTAATCACAAGAACTGTTAATGGTATCAGAAGCCAATTTGAGTACATCATTAAGGAACCAGGTCACCGGGATAGGACGAGTAACTGGTTTCAGTCTGGCACAAGCTTTCGGAATTGAAGCTAACAAAGAGTCGGTTAAGTCTATGTTAAAACCTACTAGGAAGATCTTTTTCAAAGCAGATTTAATAGTGGTGATAGTATTGGCTGCCAGACCTGATTCTATTAAAGTTCTAAAGAAAGTGACTGTAAGGTTCAAGTTCATACAGTGCACGTCTGAGTCCATCAAAAATTTTGCCAACTTTTTAACTGCAGAATCATATTGGCGGATGGTGGAATCCCGTTTATCTGATTCTAGAAACAAGGTGTTTTGAGGATCGATATTGGCACCATGCATGGCCGCAAACTTCATGAAGTCCATAAAGTTAGGGCGCTCTGAATGTTTGAGAAAGCGTACACAACGCGTGTTTGTACTCTCTGAGACAGAACCGGATTGGTTATCGGGTGAGGATACAGTCTCAACTCTCGCAGGAGAGGATACCAGTTGCTCTTGGGCCAATTGGGTGCGACCAAGGCTACTTGTCCCTTGAAGGATCTCAGTTTGTCTAGGACTTTCAGTAAAAGATTCACCGGGGGAAAGAGATAAATCCTTTCCCAGATGTCCCAATTCTGTGACATGGCGTCTGTGGCGTAAGCCTGAGGGTCTAGATTGGGAGCCACATATACTCTCAATTTGTGGTTGGACTCCGTGGCGAAGAGGTCCACTTGGAGACCGGGAACCCGAGAGAGAATCCACCGGAATGACTTTAGATCGAGTGACCATTCCGATTCTAGAGGGGAGGTCCGGGACAAGGCGTCTGCCACTACGTTCCGGACTCCTGCCAGGTGGACAGCTGAAAGATGCCAACGGTTCGAGGCTGCTAGGGAGAATATGGCTACTAGAACATGGTTCAGGGGCCCTGATTTTGACCCGCCTCTGTTGAGGCAGCGGACCACCACTTCGCTGTCGAGGACCAGACGAAGGTGTTGTCTCTTGGGTAGAGCGAGACGTTTCAGGGTTAGAAGAACTGCCATGGCCTCCAGCACATTGATGTGAAATTGGCGGAATAAGGGAGACCAAAGACCTTGAACTTTCCTGAGCTGAGAATAGCCGCCCCAACCTGATAGGGATGCGTCCGTGTGAATGATTAGCTTCGGAGGCGGAAACCGAAGGGGAACTGACTTTGACAGATTGTTGGCTCTTGTCCAAGGAAGAAGTCTCTCCCGTAGAATGGGAGGAAGGCGGACTTTCCTGTCCCGGAGCTTCCGGTTCGCCCTCGAACGCCAGACACGGTTGATATCTTTCAATTTTGCCTTCAGAAGTAGATCCGTCACTGAGGCAAATTGAAGGGACCCCAGAATCCTCTCTTGGAGTCGTCTGGAACTTACTTTGTCTTTGAGAAAGCGTTTGGTGCTCCTCGCAATCTCTAACCTCTTGGGTTTGGGAAGACACAGAGTATGAGATATAAGGTCCCATTGCAGGCCGAGCCAATGGAACTTTGATTTCGGAAGAAGACGGGACTTCTTGAAGTTGATCTGGAAGCCTAGAGATTGAAGATATTGGATGACTCCGTGAGTGGCTTTTAGGCAATTTTGGGAGGTGTCTGACCAAATGAGCCAGTCGTCCAGATAGGCTACTACTTGAATCCCCTGATTTCTGAGTTCCTGAACAGCGACTTCTGCTAACTTTGTGAAGATCCTTGGGGCGATGTTGAGCCCGAAAGGCATCACCTTGAAGGAGTAATTTTTGTCCCCTAGGCGGAAGCCTAGATACGGACGGAAGTGTCTCGCTATCGGGACGTGATAATAGGCGTCTGTAAGATCGATAGAGGTGGTGACGGCCCCACGGGGAAGTAAGGTCCGCACCTGCGAGACGGTAAGCATTCGAAACTTGTCGCATTGAATGGACAAGTTGAGAAGGGATAGGTCTAGAATCACTCTTCTCTTGTCCGAATCCTTCTTCGGGACACTGAACAGCCGACCCTGAAACTTCAGGTGTTTCGTTTCTTGTATGGCGTTCTTTTGTAACAGATCCTGGACGAATTCGACTAGGTCCGGAGTGGAATGTTGATGAAATTTGTTCGGAGGAGGAGGCCCTTGAATCCAACTCCACCCCAGTCCCTTGTAGATGATACTGAAAGCCCAGGGACTGAACCTCCATTTGTTGCGGAAGGCATAAAGCCTCCCCCCTACCTGCTGCACCTCAGTATTGGCTTGAGGAGTTGCCTCCACGTCCGCCTCGGAAGTTCTTTCCCTTGCGAAAGAATTTTCCTCTACCCCTGTTCTGGTTTGAACCACGGTGGTAGCCTCTACCTCTGTTATAACTCTGGGAAGAGCTATGAGCCTCATAAGACTGGTTAAAGGCAGGAGATGTGGTGGAGGCACCGGAAAGCTGGCTCTTAGGGAGCAGAACGGTGACATAGTCGTCCGAAGGAGCCTGAGAGGTAGAAGGCTGCGCAGGAGCAACGGGAGATGGAGGAAGAGGCAGTCGGAAATTGGACGAACTACTCTGCTGTTGCCTGAACTGGGTGGAGGTATACGGGCGGAGCTTCTTCCTACCCCGGGCTTGGTAATTTGCGGGGTCATATTTTCGTTTAGGAGTCAAACCCCAACGGGCTTTAAGGCTCTGATTGACTCTAGTGGCCTCTGCCAAGACTTCCTCCACAAGATCCTCAGGGAAGAGATTTGAACCCCAGCAGGAGGACCGGATAAGCTTATTAGGCTCGTGCCTAATAGTCGCCTCAGCCAGGACGTGTTTGCGACACCTACGTTTAGCAATAGCGAAGTCATAAAGATCATAATACAATGACTGCAACGTAGCCTTATTGAGAGACTTAAAGATACTCTCAGTATCATAAGTCAAGGCTATCGACTCCGTGGATGTGGCCAAGTTCAGAGTTCGGCCAACACGTAGGCGGGAATCATACTCCTGTTTAATGAGGGATTCCGGGAGACGGGGAAGCCGCTCACTAAACAAAACTGAGGCACAGTCCGCTGATAGCTTGCCAGAGGTAAAAGTGGTATGGACATTGTCCCAACACTCAATGCCAGAAGGAAGAAGGAGGGAGATCGGATCCACCTCTCGGATGGGAGGCAAGGGCTTCTCCTCCAGAGCATATTGGAAAGCAAGCTCTGCTACCTTATTGACGCATGGAGTCACGGTGTTTTTATCCATTAAAAACATTGTGAAGGAACTCTTATACGGCGTCAACATGGTGTTGGTGCAACCAATGTCGTTCAGGAACCTAGCCCAAACAGATTGGGCTTGTTCTTTTGGGAAGATGACGGTCTCTTTGGGGACCTTATCTAGCCGAACCAGAGCTTCCTCGGTAAGCCTGGCATAACCATGAAATGGAAATGCCAGACCAGGAGGAAAGAATTCAAAGTCCTCTAGAGGACGAGTGCCAAGACCTTCCAAAGTTAACATTCCGTCTGAGAACGGAGAATGAAGAGCCATGCGCCAAGGATTATTCTTGGTAAACGGCGGGAGCTTAGAGGCATCCGGGATGAGAGAGCTTTGGACTCGCTCCGGAGCACCTTGCTCTAATGCCCCAAGTCTCTGACCGATGTTAGAGAACATCGTGTCCATCTTGGCCTGCATTTCCGACACCAACTTAGCTTGCATCTCCGACACAATGCGAAGCATGGCTGATTCGGAAAGGCCCGGGCTAGGAGCAGGAGTGGCGGATTGTACTCCCGGGTCGTGAGACTTAGAGGAGGAGCCGGAAGCCTTAGATGACGGGTTTGTATTCAGCTTAGAACTATGGGAAGCCTTGTGAGGCTTACGAGCTTTAGGTAAGGTTCTAGATGTAGACTTATCCTTGGGGGGAACCGGGTGTGATCGTTGAGACGAATCACGGTCCCCAGAAAAACCATGAAAGGAAGAGCGATCAGAAGAAGAAGAAAGAGCGGGGCTGAGGATAGGAATCTCAGCGCCGGTAACACCTGCCTCACTTACCACCCTACCTGCGTCCGGATCATCCAATAACATGGGTTCGACGTCCAGGTTCATGGAAGCAACATTGTCTTCCAGATCTCCGGGGGCATCCGACGGATCTTGATCTTGATCAATAAACCCCGCTATGGTGGCATCAATGTGGGCAATGATGGGAGCTGCAACATGCCTAGCCACAGCGGCTGAAGACTTGGCGTTAGGATAGACCATGGCACAATAGTCTTCGGATAGGACGTAAGGCTGCTTGGATTTGACGTTTCGGGCAAAACTACCAACCCACACTTTCAGTGTGGCCCGGGCCGCAGACTTTTGCTCCGGGGATGCCTGAAATAATAGTGGGAATTATAAAAAGGCAGACTCCCAGTGGTCCTTCAAGACCATAGAAATCTTACTAAATAGTGTATGTATACCAAAAAAGGTAAGATAAATAAGAAGGCAACATAGCCAACAGGACTCACCGAGTCAGATCCAAGGGTGGTGATGAGGTCAAAACAGACCATGCAGTTATCAGGGTGCCAGACCACGATGTCCTCCAGCTGAACCCCGCAGAGGGCGTGAGACCGACATACGGTATGCCCACAAGGCTGATGCAGAACAGCCGCACAGGCCGTCGTCTGACAATGCACCATCTATAAAAAGAATAGTATATGAGAAACTGTAATTCTCTTAAGTAGGGGTGGGTCCGGAGGACCCGGGACTAACATAAGTCTAACTTAAGACTAGAACTTAACTGTAATACTCTTAAGTAGGGGCGGGTCCGGAGGACCCGGGCCTAAACATAAGTCTAACTTAAGACTAGAGTATAGCTATCCATTCCGGTCGAGCCGGGAGCATAAAAAGGATGCAACAAAGGATTAAGACACATAGTGTCTGATTTCCCGGGGCGAGGTTAAGCCCCGGGCCGGGAAATAAAAGTATATCCATAAACCAATTCATATAGGAACTCCGAGATAGTAATCTGTCATATATATAATCATATATAATCATAGGAACTGTTATAAATTAATAGGGGGGCGGAACTGTAGATAAGAACCGCCAACCGAACCCGGAGGGTTTCGTATAACATAATAAAAGTGTGATAAGTGAATATAAAATAGGGTGCACCGGGATCCAACTCTGTTGACCGGTGGCCAACCCGTCTAGACAGAGACGAACCCGCCGGGACACCCGGAGGACAAAGTCCATAAACACTGAACTACCCCCTCTAAAAGGAGGGAAGGCAACGGTCCCCTAGGGGAGGGGGGAGAGAAGCCTAGCCGCCCACCTAGCGAGAGGGGGAGCTTGGGGGAGGATCACGTGATACGGAGCAGCAGGGCTACCAACTGACGATCCCCAACCAGACAGATCAAACGGAGTAATAGCACAAATATTCATTATACAGTTATAGTAATAGCGTTGAAAAATTATATAAATATACACATAAAAAAATTTAGGGCAAGGCATGCAACATAATAAATAAATCACAAAGGACACACCTGATGACTTATAAAATAAAATTGCCGCCTAGTAACGAAGGTCGGCAAGCCATGACGATACGTAACTGATATCGGCCCTAAAAATGAACCACGAGGGTTCTAAACGCCAAATAATGAATATCCACAATAACAAATAACATTTAATTAATAATAAAAATAATACACATAGTAACACCGCGAGTGAAACTAAAAGCTCTCAAAACAGGAGTACCAACTGTAAGCGGAATCAAGCAAGATCGATATGAACGAAGAGAATAAACTCCTATAATTTAAATATTAAACGATCTAGAATGCTCAAAACACAGCAAAACATAGCTTGGTACTTAACTTAGACGGTGTCTCCTGGGAAACCGACGAAGAAGCCATAATCCAGTGGAAAATAAGCGAAATACGAGAGCACAACAAAAAAGCGGGTTACAACACAGGCGTGCTAAAAGGAGTTGGGTTCTGAGCGGATGCAGAGTTGGTGGTGCCGAGTGAGGTTGAACGGCTCTCCTCTATTGGGGTCTTTGTCGTGGATGAATCTAAATAGCGCGGGACCTCTGGATTATACGCCCAATTTTATACCGACACCAATAGGTGAGCGAGCTAGTTAACCTAGCACTCCTTTACATTTTTTCTCTGGTATATTTAGCAGTAAATTACCTAAGAATAAGTGCTAAATGGAGCCTATTCACTGGGCGGCACAGGTTCGAGCCCAGAAATATAGCTTACGTCCCAGACGTCACAGCAGAAAATTCAAAACTCGCGCCAATCACCGATTGGATAGCCAGGTGTACCACCCCTGCTCCCTAGCGAGGTACCTAGAAACCATTTCAGGAACCCTCATATATTCCCTGCCGTCGCTAGCAGCGACACGTGGATATCCTGCTCATCAGTTTGCTGATATTTACTGATTTACTTTGGTGATGTACAAAACTTTGGTTGTTGACTCCCGCTTGTTTGATTTTGCTATTGGATATTCTTGGATACGATTGGATTTAGAAATTTTTGACCCTTGCTTGTTGATTTCTCTCTCAAATTTTTCAAAATGGCCACCCCCTCCCTTATAACTTTTAGGATGTGTGTGAGTGGGTGTAAGACCAGAATGGCTAAAGTTTCTCTTGATCCCGATTCACTCTGAGTTAAATGCAGAGGTAAAGATTGTGATTTGGGTGATCGTTGTGATGAGTGTGTTCTTTTGTCAGAGCATGAATGGAATGAGTTTGATCGCTATCTGTGTAAACTTCAAAGGGATAGATTAAGACGAAGTTCTTCTCGTTCTTCAAAAGACCTTTCCTCTTCCCAGGTTACTGACCCTATTCCTTCCCCTGTAGTGGTAGATTATGATCCCGCTACTGTAACTGCTAATGAGCCTATGCTTAAGGACATGTTGGTAGCGATTCAAGCGCTGGGCCCTAAAGTGGAATCGCTTGCAGCGGACAGAACGCAGCTTATGTCCGATGTAAAGCAGTTAAAGGGTGAAAGTGTAAAAAGTGCAGTGAAGTTTAGTGCTGTGGAGGGAACACTTGCTCGCGTCTGTCGTTCTCGTAGTCTTAGACCTCTTCCAAGCTCCCCAACCCCTGGGAGAAGGAATGTCGAACGGCAAAAGGAGACAAGAGGCTTTAAAACACGAGCAGACGTCCCCTCGAACGTACCTGTTGACATTTCCCAGGACGTCGCCCTCACCATAGGAAAGGTGAGGTTAAGTTGTTTTCGTCGTCTTCGGATGACGCAATACCTTAAAGAGGCTGGCAGCTAACTTCCAGACCTCTTAAGAGGACCTTTGATAAGGCCAACCAATGTCCTACTAGCACATCGCGGCATGGCTGTAGCCATTGGGATAGTCCAGAGCAATTTTTATCTTCATTTGAGAGCTCTCCAACTAAACGTCCGGCTAGGACGTCGGACTCTGCCAAGGATCCTGCTAAGCAGTTGTCAGAACCAAGCTTAACCTCAGTTCATGCTCCCCCACAGCCGTCAGACTGGTTTTCACCATATAGATGTTCTGAACGCCTTTTGAGCGGTGAGGAGAACGTTGTGGTGTCGTCACCGATATCACAGCGAATGGATCCTAATTTGAACATGCTACAAGAGATGCAACAAAGGCTCTCTTCTTTCATGCAAAATTACCAAGCACTGATCAGTAAGAGAGTAGCAGTACTGGATCCTGAACTTCACGAAGCCTCTCTTCTGGACGCCAGGCGGCGCAAGACTTTCAGTCAAGAGGCTCTGAATGACGATCTCATTTTCGTCTCTCCCTTGAAAGGTCGTAACACTGTTCCTCTTAAGGAAAGTGAACTTGTTCGTGTGCACAAATGTCAGACATACCATCGTAGCGACAAGCGTCAGAGAGGGACATTGAGGGTCTGCTTTCTCCTGTTGAGTTTGAGGAGGTTTCAGAAGATGAAGACTCTGTCTCTTTTCGTCCTTCAGTAGATCTGAAAAAAACTTAAAAACTTATGAAAGTTTTCACTGAATTCCAGACTTTTTTGTAACTGTTGCTCCACGTTCTCCACTTCCGAATTTACTCTTGGGAAGGCTTCAAAGAAGTCTCGGTTTACCAAGATGGTCTTGTCACTATCTTCTAAGAGGGTTCTAAGACTGATGGGTGACTGGATGCAGTCCAAGAAATACCTAGGGAAAGTGGCTTTCGCATTTCCTCCAGCTAGACTAGCATCTAGGTTTAGTATCTGGTACGAGACAGGAGAAGTTCTCGGCTTGGGGATACCTGCCTCTGCCCAGGGAGATTTCTCAAGTCCAGTAGACGCTCATTGTCGGCCGTCCATGAGGAAGACCAAGATTTTCTGGACTGGACGTTAGGAGCCTTGGGTAAAAAAGGTGCTGCTTTTAAAGAAGGTGATACCTCTAACTTAGTCCACTTAATGTCCTGTATGGACAAGGCATTGCGGGACGGGTCCAATGAGTTGGCTGTACTCTTTTCTGCAGGGATTCTCAAGGAAAGGGCTCATGTGCTCATTTCTGTCACCGGGGATTTCTCCCTTCCAGAAATCTGAGTTGTTAATGCTCCTCTTTTTCCCTTGCTGTTCCCTCAAGAGCTCATTAAGGAAATTCGTCTGCTTTTTACAAAAGGCCACTCCAGACCTGGTCTCTAAGACAGCCAGAAAGGTCCTCCCATCTTCTTTTTCCAGCCGCAAACCTAAGGAAGAAACAACTTTTATTAAGTTCTCCCAGCCCTTTCGAGGGAGGTCTTCCAGTAGGGGTAGCTCCAGACCCGATGCAAGAAGAAATAAGAGGAGAGGCTTCAGATCAGGGCGAAGCAGAGTCTGAGTGCTTTCGCCTTCAGGCAGTAGGAGCCAAACTACTCAACTTCTGGCAAGCGTGGGAGAAGAGAGGAGCAGACCGTTGGTCAATACTGATTTTGAAAGTGGGTTAGAAAATCCTCTTTATAGGGAATTCTCCTTTGGTCTTAGCTCCAGTGGATCTCTCTCCCAGATACAGAGAGGAGGCAAAGAGACAAGCATTATTTATTCAAGTGTCTCTAATGTTGGAAAAAGGGGCCATAGAAAGAGTACAGTACATACGTTCTCCAGGCTTTACAACCGCCTGTTCCTGGTGCCCAAGAACTCTGGGGGATGGCGTCCAGTCCTGGACGTAAGTGCATTGAACAAGTTCGTCCAGAAGACGAAGTTTTCAATGGAGACTTCGAAATCAGTTCTTGCTGCAGTAAGGAAAGGCGACTGGATGGTCTCATTAGAACTCCAGGACGCCTATTTTCACATCCCAATTCATCCGAGCTTCAAGCATTATCTAAGATTCGTATTCAAGGGGGAAGTTTTTCAATTTCGAGCCCTATGTTTCGGCCTCAGCACAGCCCCGCAAATATTTACGAAACTCATGCTCAACGTAGCAAAGATCCTCCACTCGAGGGGCATCAGAGCCTCCCTGTATCTCAACAATTGGCTTCTCAGAGCTCACTCATATGATCATTGCCTGAACGATCTCCAGACAACTTTGAGCCTTACGAAAGAACTGGGTCTTCTTGTCAACAAGGAAAAGTCTCTCTTGATAACATCACAAGAGATTCTTTATTTGGGAATGACGATTCAGAGTCGGATTTTTCGGGCTTTTCCGTCTCCTTTAAGGATGGAGCAAGCCAGTTTGAAACTCCGATCACTTCTAAGGAAAAGCATGTGTTCAGTTAGGAAGTGGATGAGTCGAGTAGAAACCCTCTCCTCCTTAGAACAATTTGTTTCCCTAGGAAGACTGAACCTTCGTCCTCTCCAATTCCACCTCAATCACCATTGGAACAAGGAGAAGGACTTAGAGACAATGAGCATTCCAATTACGGAATCCATCAAAAACTGCCTTCGGTGGTGGGACGAACCAGGCAAGTTCCAAAGAACCCAGACCTTGTGTTATGTTCCGACGCCTCGGACTCGGTGTGGGGAGCAACTCTGGACAAGTTGGAAGCTTAGGGCCTGTGGTCTGAGACCCAGAAGAACTTCCATATCAATCAGAAAGAATTGTTGGCAGTCCTGTTAGCCCTCAAAAGTTTCGAAGGGTCAGTTCTAAACAAAGTGGTACAAATCAATGCCAACAACACGACGGCATCGGCTTACATTGCCAAACAAGGCGGAACTCACTCGATATCTCTTTACGAAACTGCGAAGAATCTCCTTTTATGGGAAAAGGAGAAGAATGTGGTCCTGATGACAAGGTTCATCCAAGGAGAGAAGAACGTAATGGCAGACAGCCTCAGCAGAAGAGGTCAGATCCTGTCCACAGAGTGGCCGCTCCATCAACAAGTATGCAAGAGTCTGTGGCGACTTTGGGGTCGACCATGCATAGACCTCTTCGCAACATCAAAAACAAAGAGGTTAGAGGCGTATTGCTCTCTAGTCCCGGATCTAGAAGCAGTCCACATGGATAAGTTTCTGTTGGATTGGACCAATCTAGACACGTACGCTTTTCCGCCATTCAAAATCCTGTACAAGGTGGTACAAAAGTTTGTAGCAACCGAAGGGACCAGAATGACCCTAGTGGCCCCCTTTTGGCCCTCGAGAATGGTTCACAGTTATTGGAATGGATGGTAGACACTCCAAGAAGCCTTTCATTAAGAGTAGATTTACTCAAACAACCTCACTTGGAAAGATTCCATCAAAATCTCCAAGTTCTTCAGCTGACTGCCTTCAGATTATCGAAAAACTCACTAGAGCTAGAGGTTTTTCGAAGGAGGCAGCTCAAGCCATTGCAAGAGCAAGAAGAACCTCAACTATCAAGGTTTATCAATCCAAGTGGGAGGTTTTTAGAGAATGGTGTAGAGTCAACTCTTTCCTCATCCAGTACCTCTGTAGCTCAAATTGCAGACTTCCTGCTCCACCATCGAAGGAAGCGCAGCTTTTCTTCCTCGACTATTAAGGGATACAGGAGTACGTTAGCGACTGTAGTCAGGCATAGAAACCTGGACCTTTCACACAATAAGGATCTGCGAGAACTTCTTAAATCCTTTGATACCACAAAACGAAGGCACCAAGATTGGAATCTGGATATTGTTTTAAAGTTTCTTATGAGTGACAGATTTGAGCCCTTAAATTCAATTTCCTTGAAGGACCTTACTATGAAGACTATTTTTGGTTAGTCTCGCAACGGCCAAAAGAGTTAGCGAAATCCATGCGTTTAGCAAAAACGTTGGTTTTCGAGATGGTAAGGCTGTCTGTTCCTTACAGTTAGGCTTTCTCTCTAAAAATGAACGCCCTTCTCAACCATGGACCAAGGCTTTTGAAATTCCGAATCTTTCGGATTTAGTTGGCGAGGAGTTGGAAAGAGTCCTATGCCCAGTAAGAGCTCTGTGAGGTTTTACCTGGACAGAACAAAAGATTTAAGAGGCAATTTGGAAGCTCTATGGTGCTCAGTCAAAAAGCCCACGTTGTAGATGTCAAAAAATGCCTTGTCATTTTTTATCAGGCTCTTGATTAAAGAAGCTCTTGCACATTGTTGTGAATCAGACCTTGGGCTTCTAAAGGTTAAGACTCACGAAGTCAGAGCCGTAGCAACGTCAGCAGCATTCAGACAGAATAGATTACAAAGCATAATGGACACAACCTTTTGTAGGAGCAAATTTGTGTTTGCTTCACATTATCTGAAAAGTGTTCAGACTCGTTACGAGGACTGCTACACTCTGGGTCCATTCGTAGCAGCAAGTGCAGTAGTGGGTGAAGGATCCACCACTATGTTCCCATAATCCCAATAACCTTTTCTTCTCTTGGAACTTTTATTTGTTTTTATGGTTGTTTGTGGAGATTGTGTCAGTCTTCTACAGTCATTGATTTTAGTCAGGTGGTCAATTTTGTTCCTTGAAGAGCACCCGGAACTGGTTATTGGAGAAGGTTCTGTCACAATGAGGTATATACACCGGTTTTACAGTCCCTAAGAGATCTTCAGCCCCCTGGGAGGATCGCTGAGATAAGGCTAGCAGACATAATGAGGCAGGGGATCATTGAAGTCAGCTTCCTTATCAGGTACGAACCCTTAAGTTTGTTTTGATTAACTCTTAAGCAGAATTCCAACTATATTGGCTGTCTCTAACCCTCCACCAAAGGTGTTAATCAGCTATATATACAACTACCGGATAAGTGTTATGTTTAAAAATGGTATTTTCATTATAAAATAAATTTTTGAACATACTTTTCGGTAGATATATATAATTAGATCCCCACCCTCCACCCCTCTTAAGAGACTAGAGGCATGGAATATATGACGGCTCTTGGAATGGTTCCTAGGTACCTCGCTAGGGCGCAGGGGTGGTACACCTGGCTATCCAATCGGCGATTGGTGCGAGTTTTGAATTTTCTGCCGTGACGTCGGGGACGTAAGCTATATATATAACTACCGGGTAAGTATATTCAAAAATTTATTTTATAATGAAAAGACCATTTTATCTCTGAATATTCTTCTGAGTGCTTTTTTTCTCAAATCTACTAAATCTTTTGGAGATTTTTTCGTTGTCATACCTTGACTCTTGTTCATACTATAACATCGATCTCACTAAACTGATATATAGCCTGATTTTTATATGTAATTTCCGGCAATTTGATATCCAAATTTTACTTAACCTAGCCTTGTCTGATTTGCTTTTTTCATTCATCAAACTAGTTGTAAATACTTGAATGATTCTACCTCCTTAATCCTTTCTCCTTCCAATGATATTTCATCTTCTATTGCATATTCCGTTCTCATCATTTGTCTTTCTTCTATTTATCTTGAGCCCAACCTCCTGTTGTTTCATGCATTCTGGTAACTAAGCATTGCAAATCCTGTGATGTTCTATGAATAAGGACAGTGTCATCAGCATACTCTAGGTCGGCTAATTTCCCTTTACTAATGCAGTCCAGTCCTTTTTCACCATCCCCCAACTGTTCTGTGCATTACAAAATCCTTGAGGAGGATAAACAACATAGATAACACATTCCCTTGGAGTACAGTACTCCACTGTTCACTGGAAATTCATTTGATAGAACTCCACTAACATTAACTTTGCACTTAGTACTGTATACTTATAAACAGACTTAATCAAATTTACATACTTAAGAGGAATTCCATAATGCAGGATGCTCCACTAAATTGGCTGGTGTACGCCATCAAAGGCTTTTATGTACTTGACAAATGCCATCAAAAGTGGATATTCTACGCATTATTATACATGTGTGTGAATGAAAATTTGGTCAGTACAACTTTTACCTTTTCTAAATCCTGTTTGTTCATCCTCTGCTTTCCATCAATTTTTTTTATCTCGGTGTAAAGGTTGCTCATAAATGGCAGAGGCAAGGGACAGTGTTATTGCCCTTGCAAACAGAACAATGCCTTAGAGACTGACCATGCTGTGTATACTGTACATATGATCAGCACCCAAGTCCCGTCTCCATCCAAGCTATGAAAGGAAGGCCAGGCAGTGGCTGCTGATGACTCTACAAATAGACCTATAGGTTCCCCCCCCCCCATCCTTAGCTCACAAGGATGGTGAAGTTGCAGCAACCAAAGGAACTAATGAATTCGAGCAGGACTCAAACCCCAGTTTGTCGTTCACCAGTCTGGACGTTACCGTATCGGTCACCCTGGTCTCTTTGGAATAAGCATACTGTATATTTTCATGACAACTGTTGTAAGTGTGATGTCTGTAATTATTCAATTAATTTTATTTTTTTTTGCCATTTTCACCAATACCCGTTCAGCAGGTTTTGCCTCTTCATGCCACATTCTACAAAATAATTTTGTAAGTATTCTGGGAATTACTTCGTTTTTAGCCAATATCATCTCGGCACTTATGATCTTATCTAAGATAGGGGCTTTCCATCTCTTGAGATTTTTAATGATGGCTTCGATTTCAAACAGTGAATTCATTCTTGGGCACACCCAAGGTCATCTTCAGCTTCAGGTATATCAATCAAATTATTCCCTTCATATCTCACTAAAGTGTTCCATCTAACGTTGCCTTTCTTCATCTTCTGTTTCATATTATCCCACATTTAATTTTATGGCCATGGCTTTCTCCTTATAATTGCATGTCCCAAAACCTCTCCTTATAATTGCATGTCTCAAAACTTCTCCTAATAATTGCATGTCCCAAAACTTCTCTACCAACTGACAAAGGGTAGTGACTGATATGTTCTTAATATTATACCATTCTTCTTTAATTCTCTGCTCTTCATCACTTAGTCTCTAAGACTGCAAATCAATTCTTACATTCAATTGCAAATTTTTCTGGACTTCTATAAGTTTAGTTGTATCAAACCTAGATATTCTATCTATATTTATTTTAATTTGTGTGGCAATATCTACAGCTTCATACATTTACATCTGCAACTTTGGCAAAACCCTCAACACCCATCACATTTCTCTATACATTTTTTAATTCCTTCCAACTTTAACATTGAAGTCATCTATCACAATTTTCATCCCTCTGAGATCTCATCTATTACACTTTGCAGTTCTTCATAGTATTCATCTCTCCTTTCTTGATGGAAATTATTTTTTGGTGCATAGCAAACTATAATACTCATAATGCACTGCTTTTATTTAAACTTTGCAGGTAACTATCTACTATTTACAGCTCTCCACTCAGTTAAAGCCTTTTCTGCTCTTAGTTTCATTATCATTCCTACCCCTTTTCTTCAAGCTCAATCTATTCTTCCTGAATATATATATATATATATTTATATATATATATATATATATATATATATATATATATATATATATATATATATATGTGTGTGTGTGTGTGTGTGTGTGTGTGTGTGTGTGTGTGTGTGTGTGTGTGTGTGTATTGCTGCCTTGGTCTAAGGTTTCTCTACCAATCCCCTTACGTGTTTCTCTTAGGCCCAAGATATCCAAATTGTTTCATAAATTCATTCTTCACATTCTTCAACTTCCCAAATCGATTTATGGTTCTAACATTTCAATTTCCTTTTTTTTTTTTTTTTTTTTATTATTTATGAACCAGGATATTCTTAGCACTCCACTATGCCTAAACACTAAGGGCCATTCTGTAATCTTTTCTTTACATTGACTGACTAAATATATAGAGGATTCATTGGCTAGATTCATTAAAGGATAGCTAGTTCCTGTGATGTGTAGTGCCCATCTAAGGTGACTGACCCCTGCCTGTCCATTCTAATTCCAGTAAGATCATCCTCCAGGCATCAGGAGGAGAAGCCAAAGAGACGGCTTGTTTATCGGCTTAAACCCAATCCATCGCCCTGCTGCCTGTGACTTATAGAGATTTAGTGGGTTATTTCCTCCTTGCCCAAACTTATCCTTTCATGAAAATTTAGGGGGCCATTTCCTCCACACTCAAAGTTCTTGTTACCTCACCAGGTTCCTCATCTACTAATAAACCATTAACAAATATGGATTGCTAAGGTATACAGTCAAAACACATGCAGACAAAACAGTTCTTCTCAATGTGTTATCGAGGCAAAGGTATTATAAGAGTGGAAAAAATAATTAACTCACTGTAAGTAGTGAAATTTTCTAAAGTTCTGTTATTGTTCACACTGCCTGGCATATTAGCTCCCATTAGAACTGTCACTCTCCCCAGGAAGGCTCTCATTTATTTGGAAGGGCAGTTGTGGACTCCCTGATTACGACCCAAGTCTTGTAAGTGGTGCTCCACCTGAACACATTTCCTGAGAATTAAGCTCATGATCACAATCGCCCGCATCTGGCAGGCATGAGCACACTCAAGCAGGAAAGCTTTGGTCTTGCTCCCAGCGTTCCAGGGAACATAGAGAGGAAATGGTTGCTTCTACCTTATGATCTTTGTCGGAAAAGACTAAAAATGGCCAGTCTTCCTTAAAGCACTTCTCTAAGAAGTCTTTGACCCCTCTCGCCAAGACA
Organism: Palaemon carinicauda; assembly: GCF_036898095.1. Classification (NCBI taxonomy): domain Eukaryota; kingdom Metazoa; phylum Arthropoda; class Malacostraca; order Decapoda; family Palaemonidae; genus Palaemon; species Palaemon carinicauda. The sequence continues at coordinate 87,301,426 of NC_090739.1, forward strand.
TTGAAGACAACAGAAGTATCCTCCAAACAGGGAAGGGAAGTTTCATCTTTTAATGCTTCAGGATTGGATGCAGCACAACCCAAGAAACTTCCTTCCCAGGCTCAGATAGGGCTGCTGCTGACTCCCAACCTGAGCACAAGGACGTCGGACCCAAGCACAAGCCTGTTTATAAGGATAACAACAGCCAGAAAACTAACACCTCCAGAAAGATCTTCCTCTGAAGAGGAGGATCACTCATCACAAATGTCAGCAGAGTGACTCCGTCAAGAGGACAAGTCAGGCTTCGGCTGCTCTGTATAAGGACAACTGGTCTGGTTTGATCTTGGGTCCCAATCAGTCCTATGCCAAGCCGGTGGATATCCCTTCCTCCCGTGCGGAACCATCCAATGCATCATTTGACCATTCCAGATCAGGTTCTTCTGCTGGCCAAGACAGACAACCCTGAGATAGAATTGACCTTCCTCATGGTCTTAGCACTGATTTGAGAACTTTCTGAGCCCAATGAAACATTTCCTAAGCCTATAGAAGGTGGTCTCGTATGGATTGACCTGCACTACAATGTTTCTCAAGGTACCCATCCGAACTTCAAAGTATTTTGGTCCAAACTCGCAACGGAAACTATGAAGAAGATAGACCTGATCGCGGGACCAAAGAATTCTCTGCAGTCTTGAGATAGTCCAAATGATGTACCAGTTGATGACGCAATAAAGGACTGACAGAGATCATTGTTGGAGAGGCTGAAATATATGTACTGTACTGTACACTCACTTTTTGGTCTCGGTTCACAGCAATGGGAACAGTATCCAATTCGAGCCTTCAGGCAACACCATAGATTGACCATTGGTCAGGTGCAATAGCTTACTTCGTAATGTCCCGGCTTCCCACTGGCAGCCTGAGGTGGTTCTCTGACCTCATTCCCTTTAGGGCTAAGGCTGTCATCTTTTCGTCATCTTTTTAGTAAACCAGTCAGCCAACTAGTGGCCGAACTGGGTCCAAAAAGGATAGGTGTGGTATCAGGTTGTTTATCCAAGTATGGGACAAAAAGCTGCTCTTTCACTATGGAACTCTTTGGTGTAGGGTGAGGCATCTGTTCACATAATAGGGCGTCAAGAAATTGAGAAATATTTCTCATGATTTTCTCGTCCAACAGGCGGTAACTTAAAGGACTAACGGTTCCTCTAAGACCAGGACTCCTGTCTCAAAACTGACAGCCAAGAAGTAGACAACCACACCAAATTGCAAACCCAATCCAGAGGCCCTAAGAGAAGCTTTCCCCCTTTTCAACCTAGTTCTGGTCAAGCAACAAAGAGCAAAAAATAAATGGGTGGTAATTCCTAAGGACAGGATACCGCATTTCATTCATCAGTTCTCTCCCTCCACTCGCCCCAGCTCTGATTATATTTCAGACATATTCTCCGGTGATGATGAATTCTCTTGACACTCGTAATTAGGTTTTGGTAATGTTGGAAGTCGTCAAAGACGTGTCTCCTGGTGATGTTGACAGGAGAATAGAGACCAGTGAATCTCCCTCCTTTTAAAGAGTTTATTTTTCCTTGTTGTTTTCCTCACTGGGCTATTTTCCCTGTTGGGGTCCCTGGGCTTATAACATCCTGCTTTTCCAACTAGGGTTGTAGCTTAGCAAGTAATAATAATACCACCACCTTCGCTTTGTCCTTCCTCGACAGGGTGGTGCTTCAGTTCAAGGGCCTGTGCTTCTAACTACTGTATACACTGCTTCACAGGCATTCAAGCTAGTCAGCCTGTGCCCACTTAATATGTCTTCTGGGGTATCTCAACAATTGACTGATCCTGTAGTCTTCGGGAAGACAGTTGCTTCAGGATCAAGACACTTAGAAGATTTCTTCACAATCTGCGGATTTTTGTCATTGGAAGAAGTCTCATCTCAACCCTAAGAGTACAGCGTACCTGTGAAATCTTATGGATACTGCAGCAGCGAGTGTCCTTCCTACAGACGATCATATCAAAACACTTTGGGAGGATGCGCTGCCCTTCCTCACAGTTCTACATTTACTGGCATGTCAATGGCAACATCTTATAGCACATCTTTCATCATGGGAGAGACTTGTTCCCCACCTGCACCTCCACTAGCAAGCACTACAATGGTGTCTTAAGACTCACTGGTTAGCTGTGATAGATCCTCCCAACTCCTTGGTTCTGGTGAACACAGTGGTGAGGGAAGATTTCAAATGCCCCACCTATAATACTGAAAGAAATAGGTACTGTATGCTGTAGGCTCGAGATAAGGATGGCAGCTTCATCCTTGCCAAGATTGTTGTATTTTGCTAGAAGTATTTTTAGATAAATTTCAGAAGCAGGTCTTCTGAAAGCCATTCAACTATTATAATGACATCTTTGCTTTTAATGTTTGAGTATTCTCTTATTCTTTATTTATAATTATCAATGACCCTAGATATCAGGATGCCAGAAAACTTCCAATCAATGTACATATTCATGTAGGGGATAGTCTTATTTGCCTCCCAATAAAACTGGGAGCCTCTCGTGTCTTGCAACCCCCCCCCCCCCCCCAGCTTTTAATCGACAGGCTGTTGAATATGACAGGACTTACGATGACATTGGTGGTTCCAAGATCGTCCCATACTGAATGGTATCCTGATTGGCTGGCTCCTCTGGTTGAGGTCCCGAGATAACTACCCCAGTAGGCCTGTCAGAATCTATGGGTCCGCCCACAATATGGGAGAACCTTTTTTTATTGTGGATTTCATTTATAACATAATTCTGATGAATTTTAGGATGCCTTTGTAAGCCTGTCTTTTGGATGCTATTAAGAAAATAACATAAGATGTCCAAAACTTTATCTAAATTTTTCTTTATTTTTTTTCACCAATTTACATTTTCTCATATATCTTGTAAATCACTTAATTTTTTTACGATGAATTTTTTGTCAGAAAAAAATATGTAGATATTCTCATATATGTAAATCACTTAAATAATTTTTTTACGATGAATTATTTCTCAGAAAAAAATATGTAGATAAAATTCTAACTTTGTGTGTGTTTCAGACTAAAAGATGTGTGCCATAGTTCCAGGACCCTCTTCACGTAAGAGAAGAGCTGCCATTCTTGTAGAAGGATTGCATGAATCTGCAAGTAAATGTGCAGACTGATCAAGATGATGCTTACATTATTTATGGAAAACAGGAACCTCTAAAAGAAATCCAATTTAACCACCTTTTCAAGTCTTTGAATTTCGTGGCCCAAAAATGTGAAGAATGGAGGAACACTGGGTTCAGCAACCTTTGAATGCATTCAGGTAGGCGAAACACCAAAAAATTTTCACTAAATGTTACTAGAGTCAAGTTAAAATGAGCTGGGAAGTCACCGAGAAAATGTAGAGATGATTTGCCGCAGGATTATGAGCACTGAAGAAACTTCATCTTGGAAGGTTAGCATTATTTTCTTCTGTTATCTGTCAAAAGGAATTGAAATATTCTGAAATGGAGGTTGTTTGGGTGACTTTTGTAGAGGCTATTCCTTTAGCTGAAGATGAGCTGAAAAGAACTAATTTGGAAGCCTTAGCTATATTTTGCAATAGTAATGGAAGTATACCTAGGCAGCTGCTCTGAACGTCTTCTATCACAAAGAATGTCAGACCTGTAGACCTGTGTAAGGCTCAAAAACATTAAAGGGACATAAAAACATTGTCTGAGAACAATGGGTAAAAGACAAAAAGCAAGAAGCATTCAGTCTATTGTTTTCACATAGTTTTGACACGCAGAGGTATACACACCTATACTTCATGAATATGAATAAATACAGAGATGCAGCTTACAAATGAAGAAATTAGAGATGCGTGTGATGATAAGACAGCCATTACACTCCCTTGGCAATTAACTCAAAAAACACTATTGTGAGGATATAGGGTTTCATTCCAGGTACCAAAAAAAAAAATAAGCTGCCAATTTTTTTCCAAAGCAAGGTGGTTCATATGTAGGTAACCTCAGTAATTGAAGCATACAAACTACCAATAGGATTCAGGATGTATCTCATCAATTACATGCAGCCTTTTATCATGAGCCTGGAATATACACAGTCAGTCAACCTTGACTGCTCGCTACCTGCATGACGTAACACATTTCCCTTAACACTTATTCTACCCTGTGGTGGCCGCTCAGCAAGTGGTATAGCTTCCTTGTAGGAAAATTAGCAGTCAGAGGTTATGGCCTCAGTCTGGGGTGATTATTAAGAAATGACAGACTGACTTTCTTCACCTTCCCCTCCCCTGAGGGCACAGCAGCCAAGAACCCTGCAAGCTGGCGTCCATCAACTGCAGGTAAGCCCTTTTTGTGCTAAGTTGCTTTTATATGTAATTTGCTCCTAGGTGCAGAGAGTATAAACTGTCACATCCCCATTTGGGTTCAAGGGTTTCAGTGTACAAGTAAAACTTATATTTCTCAAACCTTTCTCATAGAACAATTTCCCACTCGCTGACCACTACTGTACAGCCCGTTGAAATCTCAATTGCTCATACCTAAGGGTTCACGAGGTCATGGCCTCACACACCAAGCATCTCTGCAGAGATGTGACATCCTGTTAAGTGTTTTGCAGGTAAACACTTTCACCCACCTTTGACAAGTATCCGGTAAAGAATGCAGGTGTTGTTTACATGTTGAAACAAATTTGGAAGCAATTTATATTTTTCGTTTGGGGAGTCTTGTGAAGAACGAATGTTTTATATTAGTGGTTCAACAAATTTGAAAAGCAATTTGTTCCTTTGGAAAGTATATAAAAACCTGCAAGCTTTATACCCATGCTTGTCCTGCCATTACCTTCCCTTAGTTAATCCTACAAAACTTAGTGTGAGCTTGCAGGAGCCTGTCTTAGTACCCCTTGTTAACTGGTGGTGGCTGTTACATCTTTTAAAGAATTCTGGGTTTGGATAGTTAGGGAAAATACAAAGTTGTTATTAGTTAATGTACACTTCAGGTCAAGACAATCAATCATTAGAACTGTTTTTATTTTCAAGAAATCAAATTTAATAGTAATTTGATAACACATTGTATGGATGAATGTACATGCATTCTGTGCTATAAATAACTAATTTACTTAAAATTAAGAACTTTGAGGTATTTTATCTAAATAAACAACAGGAGTTTAAAATAGGCCTATGAAAAATGCTCATCATTGGTACAAATTTGTAAACATCTGGCTATTTTTTAGTACTTCATCATATTAATTCCAAGTAACCTGTCCATTCCTGTAATGAGGATTTGCCGTATTATTTTTATTGAATAATTTCATTTAGGATTTGTGGTAAGAAAAATGTTCATATGTATCTTCTGCTGATACTAATTATTTTTTTTTTTCTTTCAGGAAAGGGAGGAATGAAAGTCTGCAGACAAGGGTGATGATGGTTATTGGAAAGGGAATAATGAAGTTAACTTTCAAGTTGTCCAAGAACGGCTGCTGTTACAAGCTTAATAACCTGGTGGAATTCCATTAATAAATGGTGTATATGTTGGAGAAACAGTCAATCGGCAAGGTACAGTGCGCCCCACGTGGACCAAGAAGTGGGTAGAAATGTCAACTTATAGTTGAGTATGTCGTGGCCAGGTGGTTTTTATATCCTGTATACCAGGGGTGGCCGAGGTGCTTTCCCATTACACAAGGAAAGTGGGTTGCTGTGTTATGAAATGGATGGCCAGGTGGTTTTTATATCCTGTATACCAGGGGTGGCCGAGGTGCTTTCCCATTACACAAGGAAAGCGTTTACACCTGTATTCAAGGACTAAAGGAATGGCTTATGAAGATCTTCATGATAGGTTTTCAATAAAAATATTATAACAGGTTTTATTTTTTATTTCTGAATAAATAATATATAATTCCAGATGCTAAAATTCTCTCTCCTTTCTGCTGTATCCCTTTTCACACATTTATTGCTGCTGAATCTCCTCTTATTTATCTGTAGACTACTCATTCTCTCCTGTTTTCATCCGTGTGGTACTACTCCTCCTCTACTCCTCCTCTTTTCATCTGTGTGCTGCTGCTTCTCTTCCTTCTCATTCTTTCCTCGTCTTGCTTTTCATCCTTTCCTCATCTCATCCGTGGGCTGCTGCTTCTCTTCCTCTCTTTACATCCGTGCGCTGCTACTTCTCATTCTTTCCTCATCTCAACCATGTGCTTCTGCTTCTCCCCCTCTCTTTTCATCTGTGTTGCAACTTCTCTTCCTCTCATTCCATGTGTGTATTGCTGCTACTCTTCCTCTCATTTTTTCCGTGTGCTGCTGTTACTCTATGTACTACCTTTATTCTCTCCTATTGCAGACCTTTCTCCCTTGGCTCTTCTATCTTTATTCTCTCCTATTGCAGACCTTTCTCCCTTGGCTCTTCTATAACTTATTTCTCATTAATATCATCTGTAAAAATAAAAAATACAATTAGTAACTATTAAAACATGAAACATCTTTATTATGCTAATTTTTAAACCAAATGTGTATTTAAAAAACTATATCATTCCGTGAAAGTTAGAAAAGATCTAGTAATATATGTAAATCCTGCATATTTCTACTTGATTCGTTTTAGACCTTCAATAAATGATTTCAAAATCTGCAACTTAATTATAAAGTAGCACTGATTTTGTGTGCTAATATATTAAACACTAAAAAGGAAGAATAGAGCTGCTTGACGAAATTTAAAATTAATCTGATACATAAAAAAATTCAACATGCAGCAAAATATTGAGACAATTAGTACAATATATAAAAATATCCATAATTAATTATGGGGGGGGAAATCACAAGCAGCTTTAAATTTTACCGAATAAATACAAAACTGGCAACAATAATTGTTGATTTTTAATAGAAAGTTTAGGTTAAATCTTGGAACGGCAATTATATTGTGGTTAGATTAAGCCTCTGAAGCAAAGATTTTGGAATGAAATCATTCTATCACAATCTCTCGAAACTGCCTCAAACATAATTGGTTAAAGACCCACCTGTTCATTATCAAAGTATACTGTCTTCAGACGTATTTTGTAGTCAGAAGATGAGGATATCAAACGTATAGAATCTAAACAGCAATCTTGTAGTCCAAGATTAAGATATCTGGAAAATATAATAAATTAGCACTAGTACTTCATTGCCAGAGGGAGACTGAAATCTGCAGGTAAATATATATATAAAAAAAAGCTAAAGTGGAAAAAAAAATTAAAACAATACTGTCGACATGTGCAAAGTAATGAGCAAAACAAGTGATGACATTTTTTGTTTAGTGCATATGGATCATTTCTTTGGTACTAGCCAAAATCATAATCACTAAATTAAACTTTATTTCAATTGGATTTTTATTTGTGCAAAATGAGTGATTAACACAAGAATATTGTGAAATTAACCTTCAATTTATGGGACATCAGACCTACCAACAACAAATTGGAATTTGTTAGTACAGGGATTGTGGGAATTGCTCATAATAAGCTAATTAAAAAGCTCTTAGAATATGGAATTGTTTAAGGCTTAAAAATAGGCAGATGTATTAAATTAATCATAAGAAGAACCCAAATCTCCCACCCAATCATTTGATACTCATCTATTACAAATAAAAGTTACAAAACCTAATGAATTTCATTAGAGTTTATTCACAACTCATGTTCAAAGAATGTCAATGCAGATGTAAAGTCTCAGCACATTTTAGTGGTTGATGCAACGCTGTTCCTCATAAAAAGATGAAACGGCAACAGGCTAAAGCATGAAAAGGTAACTCGGCAAGTTAAGGAAACTACTTTTACATTTAGAGTAATGAATAAAATACGAAATACTTAAAAATCAATAACCAAATTAAAGTACAGGAGATCTGTCTCATATAAACCACCAAACACTAATGTTAACCATCAACATTAAAGCATTGCAACAAGTGGGAACATGTTAACCATCAACATTAAAGCATTGCAACAAGTGGGAACATCAGAAGTTGCACAGATTCCAATATCCAGATTAGGAAGATCATTCCATAATCTCATCCAAACCGGAGTAAAACTTAAAAAATACTCTGTAGTATTGAGGCTTGTGGTGGAGAGGGCAAGACTGAATATTAACTGCCTAGCTAGTACCATGTACAAGATGGTATAGTCTGCAAAAATCTGAATACAAAGGAAGGTCAGATTTATGAAAAATATTATGCAACATGCATTGAATGGAGGTAATAGACTAACATCCAGTTCATAAATAAGGAATTTAATAGGACGCATGATTTTGTCCAACAAATTAAGAATACTTGAAAAAAGGGAAAATGAAAGTTGAAAAACTTCATGGCCATATTAAAAAACTTAGTAGTACTGGCTGGCTATGATTAATTCAAAGTTTCATAATTGCACAGACAAATGACCAATCAAGATTTAATGAAGTGAACTTATTGGGAGAAAAGTTGGGAAAAGTGTAGTGTTCCTGCCAAGATGTTATTTCACTGAATAATGTATACAAGAAAATCTTTTCAAAATTTCTTGCCCTCAGAGCAATTTGGTATTTGGCACAGGAATTCCAGTAAGTTTAATTAAATATGCCTAATTTTCAAGAAAAAAAAAATAGCAATTGAAAACTATTCCAACAACTGAAAAAATTTTGCATTCAGAAAATTAAAGCCGAAAGTAATACCCCCATGTAAATAGCTAAGGTATGTATGGTTAGGAAAAATACAAATTATCTCCGAATTTGTCATTTGTTCCGTAACCGAAATACAAACCACGCTATTTAAATAGGGTGACTTAACCCTTAGGTAGGGTGGTAAGTCCCAGCCTTACTGGCTTTGGCTTTGCCCAGGGACTCAGAATCCGAGTGTGTAGCACTCGAGATAAAAGAGTCCCTGCACCTCGCAAGTCCCTTGCTCTGCAAAGAACGTGCGGCCTACGTAAGCTTGTGTATGAAGGAATGAAGTGTGACTCGTCCTGGGAAGTTCACCTGGAATCCTTTAGATGGAATTCTAGGATAGGACATTCCCAATACCACCTCGTCAGGGTATGGGGGACGCGACAGTATTATCTTAATACTAGGAACACAAGGAAGCATGGTTTACCTGCAGTGGTTTGAGGTCAGCTGTGCAGACAACCCAGGATGCGGCTTTCCCCAAGAGAGGGGAGGATGAAGAAAAGAATAAGGGCCAGGCATACTTTTTCATTCCTGCAGACTAAAACCAGGTAACAATGCCCTCAACCTTCTGCTACTTGTCCATTAAGGAGCCTGAGGTTTAGACCAGCTGTTGTGCAGCCACCACAGGGCCGTCCCCAAGAGAGGGGAGGATGAAGAAAAGAGTAAGGGCCAGGCATACTTTTTCATTCCTGCTGACTAAAACCTGGTAACAATGCCCTCAACCTTCTGCTACTTGTCCATTAAGGAGCCTGAGGTTTAGACCAGCTGTTGTGCAGCCACCACAGGGCCGATAGAGAACGTATCAAGCCTCCTGTGGGTCACGTCCTGCAGGTAGTGGGCTGTGAAGGTCTTTTGACGCTTCCAGACCCCAGATTGTAGAACCTGCGTCGCTGAGTAATTCCTCTTGATGGCCAGGGACGTAGCGATGCCTCTGACATCGTGTGCTCTAGGGCGACGTGACGGAGGAGGGTCTGGATTCAGGGAATGGTGGATGCCCCTGCGAATCCATGCTAAGATGGTGTTCTTAGTAACCCTCCTCTTCGTCCTTCTTGTGCTCACAAACAATGCTTGCACTCGAGGACAAACTGCAGCTGTTCTCTTAAGATAGAGCCTCAGACTCCTTACTGGGCACAGTAGGAGATGGTCTGGGTCATCTGTTACAGAACGGAGATTCAAAATCTGGAAGGAGTCGAACCGTGGGTCCGGAATCCCAGGATTTTGAGTCTTAGCCACAAACTCAGGGACGAACCTGAACGTTACCTCCCCCCATCCCCTTAAATGGGCGACGTCGTACGAAGAGACCATGAAGTTCACTGACTCGCTTGGCTGAGGCCAATGCGAGCAGGAACACAGTCTTCCAAGTCAGGTTTGAACGGAGGTCTCTTAAGAGACCTGAGGACTCGAACCATGTTCCATGGAGGGGGTCTCACTTCCAACTGAGGGCAGGTAAGCTCGTAGCTTCGTATGAGTAGAGAAAGTTCCAGCGAGGAGGAAATGTCCATTCCTTTCAGCCTGAAGGCCAGGCTTAAGACTGAGCGATAGCCTTTCACTGCCGAGACTGAAAGGCACATTTCTTCCCGCAAATACACAAGAAACTCCACTATTGCTGGAATAGTGGCATCCTGGGGGAGAGAGACCCCTTTCATGACACCAACCACAGAAGACACTCCACTTTGCCTGGTAGACCCCTGCGGATGACTTTCGCAGGTGCCGAGACATCCTTTCTGCAATTTGTTGTGAAAAGCCTCTCTGTGAGGAGATGCTGGATAGTCTCCAGGCGTGAAGCTGAAGCGATGCTACGGCTTTGTGGAAGATGTTGCAGTGTGGTTGCTTGAGTAGCTCGTGTCGCGGAGGAAGTTCTCTCTGGAGTTCCGTCAGGAGCTGCAGAAGGTCCGGGAACCACTCTGCATGATGCCATAGCAGAGCTAATAAGGTCATTGACAGGTTGACCGATATTCTGGCCTTGTTGAGCACCCTTCTCATCAGACAGAACTGTGGGAAGGCGTAAACGTCGATGTTGTCCCACCATTGTTGAAAGGCATCTTGCCAGAGTGCCTTGGGGTCCGGGACTGGGGAACAGTACAGCGGAAGCTTGAAGTTCAAGGCTGTCGTGAAAAGGTCCATCGTCTGGGAACCCCACAAAGTCAGGATTTTGTTGGCTACTAGAGGATCCAAAGACCACTCGGTACTCACTATCTGCGATGCTCTGCTCAGACTGTCAGCGAGCACATTCCTTTTGCCCCGGAATCGAGTAGACTTCGGTCCATCTCAGTATCTCTACTGCAAGAAGGGATAGCTGTTGTGAAAAGGTACCTACCTCCCTGCTTGTTGATGTAAGCCACTACCGTGGTGTTGTTGCTCATCACCACCACGGAGTGACCCGCCAGGGTCTGTTGGAACTGTTGAAGTGCCAGATATACGGCCTTCATCTCTAGCAGATTTATGTGGAGGCACTTTTCTGATTCTGATTCTGACCATAGGCCTGAGATCCTGTGGTTCAGAACGTGGGCCCCCCTTCTTTTGAAGCGTCTGAGAACAGCATCAAATCCGGGGGGAGGACGAGATTGATTGATTGATTGATTTTAAGTTTTCAGGCATCCTGACATCTAAAGTCATTAACGCCGGTAACATTTAATTTATGCATACAAAAATAAAAAATAAAATAAAATAAAAAATAAAAGAGTATTCAATTAAAATCATAAAAGTTGAATGTCATAAAAGCTAAATAGTTTTCAGAAGACCTGCTTCTGAAATAAATCTAAAAATGCCACTTGCATAGGAGGACACATCATTTCCAAGAATCTTGGCAAGGATGAACCTGCCACCCTCACCTTGAGCCTCAAACAAATATCTATTCCCTAAGTTGTTATAATTGGGGCATTCGGTCAACAAATGCCTCACTGTTAGAGGTACTAAACAGTCGTCACAATATGGTTGGTGTTGGCCCTTCAGCAGAAACTCTTGTGTCAACAGTGTGTGACCGATACGGAGACGACAAAGAGACGTCTCCCATTTTCGGGGCATCATATTATACCTCAAAGGAGATATGACATTTGTTACCTCTCGCATTTTATTCCCATCTAGGCTATCCCATTGCTGTTGCCATTTATTGCAAACCAATTTCTTGATGTGAGGTAAGAAATCATTACAGGGAATGGGATACCTTCTTGGCAGCAACTCTGATGCAGCCTTCTTAGCCAGTGAATCTGCCTTCTCATTCCCAGACACATCTACATGCGCTGGAACCCAACAAAATCGAACTGTTATACCTCTCCGTCCAATAATAAAAAGCCATTCTAAAATCTTTAAAACTAGAGGGTTATTAGAATTAAAAACTTCTATAGCTTGAAGGACACTCCTTGCATCACTAAAAATTGTAAAATTACCCTCCTTCCCCAACGCTATTTTCTCAATAGCGGTTAATATGCCATACAGTTCGGCAGTAAATAACGAAGCGGTCAGAGGAAGTGCACCTCTACAATTAAAACCATTACTATGAACTCCAAATCCAACGCCAGCATCAGATTTGGAGCCATCAGTATAGATAAAAGTTGATCCTCTATGTTCTTTAACATGTTCATTAAAAGAGGCCTGGGTTCTAGGTCTGACATATTCTTCTTATCTCCAATAAAATATTTACAAAAAGATATCTCTGGTAATTTCCATGGAGGCATTGATGATACCTTGAATGGAAGTACCTCACTTCTAATTATATCCAGACTATTTAATAATCGTTTCACCCGAAAGCCAAAAGGTTGAGGAGATTTTGGGTGCAACTCAAAGTATGATGCGTGTCTTACAAGGCTTGCAGTCTGAAAGGCTAGAGAGTTAGGGAGTCTTTGCATTCTAAACCAAAACCGAATAATGGAAGACATTCGGTAAAGGTCTAGAGGTAACTCTCCAGCATCAACAAGGAGACTTGGGATAGGCAAGGTTTTAAAAGCTCCTGTAGACAATCTAATACCTGCATGATGTATCGAGTCTAATATTTTCAACCGGTTTGGGGTGGCTGAAGAATATATTTCACATCCATAACTAATTTTGGAAAAAATCTAGGCCTTGTATAATTTTAAAATAGTATTGCGGTCTGGCCCCCTTGATGAATGGGACAATACTTGCAAGATATTCAGAGCTTCCACACATTTGTAATAGTCATATATTACATGTATAAAACACATGACGTAATACGTCATTGTGGCAGTAGAAGCTAGCGTGAGAATTGCTGTAGTCAGACAAAATCATAACAGGATGCGTTTTGCATATCTCAGCAATGTAACATTTTTTATGAAGCATAAACACAAATACCAACCGTGTGAAAGAGTTGTGTCGCCACCGGATGCAGGTGTCTTCCTAGACTAATGTAGAGTTTACATTATGTGTTTACATGCTGAGATTACTAACTATACGATATCTGTGATATCGATATTTTAGCCAGTTCTTATCAATACTTCATCTGGAATGGTCATCCGACCAAACCAGCTATACTCCTGTGATGGAGATGTTAACACTGTTGTTTTTAGAAAATAAACCATTTTAAAGTTAACTTGATTGACTTTACTTCAAGACTCAACATCCCAACAACACATACTCAATGTGTGTTAACAACAGTAGCTCGCTAATACATTTAGCTTCAACGCTTTTAAGTGAGAAACCCATGTGAGCCTACAATCAAAAATCAAACCTAAAAATTTAGCTTCACTTGCACATGGTATCCGTTGACCTTCAATGTATATATCCGGGTCTGGATGTACTCCCCGGACGCGACAAAAATGGACAATGATAGTTTTACTTGTCGAGAACTTAAATCCATTCATGTCAGCCTACTGGATAATTTTATCAATAGAGTTGGATTTTTCTCTCAACCATTGCCATTCTAGTGCCAGCAAATGATATTGAGAGATCATCCACAATAATGTTGAGAGAACATCCCGGGGAATGACTGAGGATATCCCATTAATTGCTAGTGCAAACAGGGTTACACTCAGCACACTCCCCTGAGGAACTCCTCCTTCCTGACACTTACTCTCTCATAGAGTTTACCCCAGGCTCACTTTAAAAACTCTATGCGAAAGAAATGACTGAATAAATAGTGGTAGTTCTCCTTTTAATCCTAGTTCATGAATTGTTTTAAGTATACCATATCTCCATGTGGTATCATATGCCTTTTCAAGGTCGAAAAAAACTGTCACATGGTGCTGTTTGGAAGCAAAGGCTTCACAAATAGAGGACTCAAGTCTTATTAACACATCAGTTGTTGAGTGCATTTTTCTAAATCCACATTGAATCGGTGATAAAATACCCTTCTTTTCAAGGTACCACATCAACCTTACATTGACCATCTTCTCCATGATTTTACATAAACACGAAGTCAATGCAATAGGTCGATAGCTTGCTGCTAAAAACTTGTCCTTACCAGGTTTTAAAAAGGCTAAAATAATGGCTAGTTCCCAAACATTTGGGTAACTATGATCATGCCATATTCTATTAATAATACTTAAAATAAATAACTTTGTATTAAGATGTACATGTTTAACCATTGCATATGGAATTCCCTCGGGTCCAGGAGCTGTATCGTTGCAAGTAGCGAGTGCGGAATCAAGTTCTCTTTCAGTAAAAGGAGAATTATACGATTCTTCCCTTCCTGTTGCAAAATTTAAAAATGGAGTTTTTATGATAAAACAAAGTTTTATGAATACTTACCTGGCAGTTATATATACATAGCTAATAATCTCTATTTCGGCAGAATTTTTCTAAACGTGGCAACCGCCTTGTGGTGGTTGGGTGGTAACACCCGTTAAAGGGTGGTAGGAGGAATCATTCCCGTTTTCTGTTCGTCAGTTCATCTATGCCCGACCTGTCTCCTGAGGGGAGGTGGGTGGGCCTTCGAATGTATATATAACTGTCAGGTAAGTATTCATAAAACTTTGTTTTATCATAAAAACACTAATTTTATGAATAGAACTTACCTGGCAGTTATATATACATAGCTGATTAACACACTTGGAGGAGGGTGATAGACAGTAAACATCGTTGGGGAAACAACCAAAAAAGTTGTAGGATAAATAAACAACTTGATTCCTTACCTGCTAAGGTAGCTTACTTCAAAGGTTCCTGCCTCTTGAGTCGCTTTCCCTTAGGAGTGTCAGCCAGGATGTGACCTGCTGTGCTGAAAACACTCAATCGAGTCTGTCAACGGGGTGTGACCAACAATCTGACTAGACTTCAGGACTACCTATTGCCCAAAATAAAAACTGCAACCTTACCAAACCAACCACCTAACATTTGCAAAGTAGATAAAAATTATCTAACTAGACTGAGGTGACTGTACACAAATCAAAGTCCTTAGACAACCAATAAAAAACACCAACCTATGCACAAGTATACAAAACTAAGGTTGAGGGGAGGTAGTAACTCCTTTGCCTAATACAGAAGCCGTAGCTACGTATGGGCCCAAGGTATAACATTTCTCATAATCCACTCTCACCTCTCTGAGGTAATGAGAGGCGAACACAGAGTTGCTCCTCCAGAATGTCACATCCATAATTTGACGGAGCGACATGTTCTTGCGGTAAGCAAGCGAGGTCGCAATGGCTCTCACTTCGTGAGCTTGCACTTTTAAAAGTCCGAAGTGTTCCTCCTCACACAAGAGATGCGCTTCTCTTATCACTTCCCTCAGGAAAAAGGACAAAGCGTTCTTGGAAAGGGGCTTCTGAGGATCTTTCACAGAACACCACAGGGAGCTAGAAGAGCCTCTCACATTTTTCGTGCGAGACATGTAGGTCTTGAGGGCTCGAACTGGACAGAGAAGCCTCTCTTGCTCTTGACCTACTAGGTTGGTCAAGTTAGGAGCCACAAAGGTCCTTGGCCAGGGCTTAGAAGGGTTCTCGTTCTTAGCGAGAAAGTCTAATCTTAAGGCACAAACTGCCCCATTCAGATTGAAGCCTACCTGTTTTTCAATTGCATGGACTTCACTGACTCTTTTAGCTGTTGCTAAGGACAAAAGAAAGAGGGTTTTCTTGGTAACCTCCCTAAGGGGAGCCTGTGAGATGGGCTCAAATCTCTTGGTGCACAGAAATTTAAGAACCACATCAAGGTTCCAAGAAGGGGGCTTTAACTGGGTCAGCTTGGTCGTCTCAAAAGACTTCAAGAGGTCATGTAAGTCCTTATCGCGAGACAAGTCCAAACCTCTATGCCGACAGACAGAAGAAAGCATACTTTTGTACCCCTTGATAGTGGACACAGCTAGCTTAGCGTCCTGCCTGAGGTACAACAAGAAATCCGCAATCTGGCTCACAGAGGTAGTGGATGAGGAAATCTTGTGCTTCCTACACCAAGCTCTAAAAGTCTCCCACTTGGACTGGTAGATCCTCTGCGAAGAGACCCTCCTCGCTCTGGCGATAGCTTTCGCAGCTTGCGCTGAAAAGCCTCTCGATCTGACGAGCATCTCGATAGTCTGAAGGCAGTCAGATTGAGAGCGAGGGGGTTTTGATGATATCTCTCGAAGTGGGGTTGTCTGAACAGATTTGGACTTGCAGGGAGGCTTCTTGGAAAGTCCATCAACAAGTCCACCACCTCCGTGAACCATTCCCTCATCGGCCAGAACGGAGCTATCAGGATCATTCCTCCCGAATCGAGGAGAGCGAATTTCCTGACTACCAGATTGATGATCTTGAACGGGGGAAAAGCATAAGTGTCCATCCCCGTCCAATCCATCAAAAAGGCATCTACTGCTATTGCTTCCTTGTCCGGAACTAGGGAGCAATAGATGGGGATCCTCTTGGATAAGTTGGAGGCGCAAAGATCGATGAGGGGTCTCCCCCACAGCCTCCAGAGACTCTGACAGACCTGTTGGTTGAGGATCCCTTCTGTGGGAAGGACCTGCCCTTTCCTGCTGAGCATGTCCGCCCTCACATTCTTCTGTCCCTGAACAAACCTCGTCAGCAGGTTTATCCTGTTCTCCTTCGCCCAAAGAAGGAGCTCTCTTGCTGTCTCGAACAGAGACAGAGAGTGAGTCCCTCCTTGCTTACTGATGTAAGCAAGAGCTGTGGTGTTGTCTGAGTTGACCTCCACAATCTTCCCAGACACCAAGTCCTTGAAGGCCTTTAGCCCCAGAAAAATGGCCATCAGCTCCTTGTTGTTGATGTGCCATCCCAGCTGAATTCCTTCCCAATAGCCTGAGACCTCCTTGCTTCCTAGTTTTGCCCCCCAGCCTGACTCTGATGCGTCTGAAAACAACACTAGGTCTGGGTTCTTCTTGTGTAAGGAGATCCCTTCCCCTAACAAGGTTGGGTCCAGCCACCACTTCAGAAGATTCTTGACTTCTGTTGGAATGGGGAAGGAAAAGGAGTCTTCCTGCATCTTTCTGTTCCACGTCTTCGAAAGAAAGTGCTGAAGAGGCCTTAGGTGGAGTCTCCCCAGAGAGACAAACTGTTCGAGGGAGGATAAGAGTCCCCAGCAAACTCATCCACTCCTTCGCTGTGCACCTCTTCTTGTCCAGGAAAGTTCTGACTTTTACGAGACACTTGGTCTGTCTTTCCTGAGAGGGAGAAGCCCCAAAAAGAACTGAATTCAGAACTATCCCCAAATAGAGAATAGTCTGATTCGGTCTGATCTGAGACTTCTCCCTGTTGATGACCAGGCCTAGATCTTGAGCCATCATAAAAGTCTTCCGTAAATCCTCCAGACATTTCTCCCTCGATCGTGAACGAATCAGCCAATCGTCCAGATAGAAGGATATCCTTATCCCCTCCTGATGCAGCCAACCTGACACATTTGCCATTATCCTGGTGAAGACTTGAGGAGCCGTGTTGAGACCGAAGCAAAGAGCTCTGAATTGGAAGCACTTGCCCTGCATTACAAATCTCAGGGACTTCCTTGAAGTCGGATGGATGGGGACATGGAAATACGCGTCCTGCAAGTCGAGGGACACCATCCAGTCCCCTGGACGTACTGACGCCAGCACCGACTGAGTCGTCTCCATGGAGAACTTTGTCTTCTCCACTAAGATGTTGAGAGAGCTGACATCCAGGACGGGTCTCCATCCGCCCAAGTTCTTGGGAACCAGAAACAGGAGATTGTAAAAGCCTGGGGAGGATAGATCCCGAACCGGTTCTATCGCTCCCTTGTCTAGTATTTGGTCGACAAGGTCTATTAGGGCCTTCTTTGTCCCCGGATCTGAGTACCGGGCTACTAAGGCCAGCGAAGCATCTGCGAGAGGAGGTTTTTTCAGAAAGGGGATCTTGTATACTTCCTTGATGACTGAGAGGGACCAGGTGTCCGCCCCTCTCCTCTTCCAAGACTGCCAAAAACCTGACAGTCTTGCGCCTACTGTCTGGAGGAGACGAACTTCATTTTCTGGAGCGAGGTCTGAAAGAACCCCTGGTAAATCTTGGTCCTGATTCTTGCCTTCTCCCTCTAAAATCTGGTCTTGAAGAAGTCCTGCCCCGAAAGGGCTGCTGGAATCTCCTTCCCTCCCGTTTCGAAGGAGGGGCTGCAAAGGGCTTACGAGCAGAACGAGATAAAAGGTCTTGGGTGGCTTTTTGGGCCAGAGAAAAAGATGTTGAGAGAGGGGGGCGTAAAGAAGCTCAGACTTTGTGCAGTGGTAACAGACCTAGAAGCAAAAGAGCAAAGCAGAGCTCTCTTCTTTAGGATCCCAGCTAAGAACAGCGCAGCCAACTCATTCGCCCCATCTCTGAGGGCCTTGTCCATACAGGACATAATACTGGTAAGGTCCCTAGATCCTTCCATCTGGTCAGTTTTCCTTACCAGAGTCCCAAGCGACCAGTCTAGAAAACTAAAAACCTCAAAGGCTCTAAAAATACCTTTGACGAGATGATCCAGCTCCGACATCGACCACATGACCTTGGCTGAGTTGAGAGCATGCCTTCTAGCAGAGTCCACTAAGCCAGAGAAGTCACCTTTGGAGGAGGAAGGCACTCCCAGACCCAAAGGTTCCCCAGTTGCATACCACATACCCGCTTTTGAAGCAAGACGAGCTGGTGGAAACGAGAAGGAAGTCTTAACTGCTTGTCTCCGCTCCTTCATCCAGTCATCAATCTTTGTAAGAGCCTTTTTTGCGGAAATAGACAGTTTCATCTTGATGGAGGCCGACTGTTTCTTGGCCTTCTTTCTGCTAAATTGGGACTGAGGAGATTGAGGGGCAGCAGGTTGGAATTC
Organism: Palaemon carinicauda; assembly: GCF_036898095.1. Classification (NCBI taxonomy): domain Eukaryota; kingdom Metazoa; phylum Arthropoda; class Malacostraca; order Decapoda; family Palaemonidae; genus Palaemon; species Palaemon carinicauda. The sequence continues at coordinate 87,320,215 of NC_090739.1, forward strand.
CTCTCCAAAAAGTTCAAGAAGGGACCGAGAGAGAACTTTGTAATCTCCCGCAGCGTCGGCAGGATTATCATCGTCATCAGAAACATCCTCGAGGTCCTGATCCACATCTGCAATATCCTTCGAACGAGAAGAAGGATCCTTAGAACCCGACAAGGGCAAATCAAAGGCATCGTCCTGCAAAAGACGGGTTGCATCCTGGAGTCCAGCGCTAGAAGAATCCTTGGAACGAGAGGCAGTATCTTCCCGAAGAGGCAGGCTGGTATCGCCCTGGCACTGAGAACGAGAGGCAGGTTCATTCTGATGAGAGCGAGAGGCGGTATCGTCCTGGCGTCGAGAACGAGAGGCGGTATCGTCATGGCGTCGTGAACGAGAGGCGGTATCGTCATGGCGTCGAGAACTAGGGTTGGTATCGTCCTGGCATAGAGAACGAGAGGAGGTATCGTCGTGGCGAAGCGAACGAGAGGAGGTATCGTCGTGGCGAAGCGAACGAGAGGAGGTATCGTCGTGGCGAAGCAAACGAGAGGAGGTATCGTGCTGGTATCGTGAACAGGAGGCGGTATCGTCTTGGCATTGAGAACGAGAAGCAGCATCGTTCGATAAAGTATCGTCTCAGTATCGAGAACAAGAAACCGTATCGTCCTGGTATCGAGAAGAAGTATCGCCTTGCAAAAACACACATTCCTCATCCTGGCGTAGAGAGGGAGAAGTTTTCTTTAAAGAAGAACTCTGTTCTCTCTTAGAAGCAGACTTCTTAATAGGTAACGAGTCGTCTTTACGTCTGTCAGACTGGGCGTGAGGTCGGCTAAATTCTTGCACTAACGTAAAAAGTTGTTCCTGCATGACAGACATAAAGGATTTAGCAACATCAGCTGGGTCTTGCGGCCCCAAAGGGGAGGGCTGACGAATAACACTCGTAGAAGGGGGAGGATCTTCGGCAGTAGGCTTCGCCCTTTTCACAGGCACGGAGTCGAAATCATCCTCCGACGGACAAGGTTCATAACTGCTAGAACCGGGAGAGAAAGAACGAGACCGTCCGTCGCGGTTCCATCTCCTCTTAGTAGGTCTTGAAGCTTCAAACTTCCATTTACGTCTGGACGAATTCGGAGAAGAAAACAACACATCCGACACGTCTTTCCCGTGACGGTCAAGAGCAGCCTGGGAATCGACAACAGGACTGTCTGAGGCGACGGCTGACCGAGGGTACGTACCTCTCACCCCCTTTCGGTCATCGACGTACCTTCTCCCTTGGTCCTGGGAGCTTGGTAGAGGTCTAGGCCTAGGGTAATGACAGGTTCGGTCAGTCGCCACCTCCACTGCACTAACACAAGCACTTTCACTTTCCTTACCTTTAAAGGTCTCCAGTTGTTCTTTAATGGCCTTCAACTCGGCAGCCAGGCTAGCGTACCGAGGGTCATCCATAGATACGGATCCTGTAGGAGGTGCAGGAGTTACTAACTCAAGGGAAGGATCAACTTCCAAAGAGGAATCAATTATAGGTTCAATAGATAAATCTACACTAAGTTTGTCTTCCTTACCACTAACAGACTTAGACTTAGACCTAGAAGCTCTCCTAACTCTATCGAGCTCTAGTTTACGCACATAGCGCTTCATACTCAACCAATCTTTCTCATCCAAAACTTTACATTCCCCGCACCTATTATTAAGGGCACAAACAAAACCCCTACAATTCGAACACACGGTGTGAGGGTCTACCGCCATTTTTGGTAGTTTCACCTTACATTCCTCATTTGCACAGACACGGTAATGACTTTTTTCACTCATAATGAAAACAGCAAAAAAGCTTTGAGATAACAAAAAACACGATCGCCAAAACCCCAAATCAGAGTACTTCACCAAAAAGCAGACTGGTACACCGAGCAGGGAAAGCGAAGAAAAACTCTTAATGACGGACCAACGTGTTGTCGATCCGGCCGGCAGAGATGAACTGAAGAACAGAAAACGGGAATGATTCCTCCTACCACCCTTTAACGGGTGTTACCACCCAACCACCACAAGGCGGTTGCCACGTTTAGAAAAATTCTGCCGAAATAGAGATTATTAGCTATGTATATATAACTGCCAGGTAAGTCCTATTCATAAAATTTTCTTTTCTTCAATGCTCCTGTACTGGTGACCAGGAGCTGCTACACTCTTGCACGATACATTTGAAAAATGGTCAGCCAGGGCATTGCTAACTTAATTTCCTTCAGTCACAAACTGACCATTCACTTACAACACTGGTGGTGGGTTCGGGGTGAATTTGCCTGCAATTTTTTTTATTTTCCTCCAAACAGAAGATGGTGGTGTTCTACTGTTAATGGAGGAAACAAAATCCACCCAAGATTAGCGTCTAGCTTCTTTCATGGCACGACAAACTGTGCTCTACATTTTTTGTATATCAAATTTTCATCAGTACGGCGTCTACGCAATATAGTCAGGGATTTTCTGGTGGCTCTGTGCAAGGCTGTTAATTCTGAGGACCACCACTGGACTGGTCGTCTTTTGAATAGACCTGTGGTTTTGGAAATCAAATTGATTCCTGCTGTATTTAGAGTTCCATTCAGTAGGTCTATGGCATCATCAATACTTTCAAACTGTTCTGCTCTCCCTTCGATTTCACTTAGCTCAGAAAATTTAACCCAGTCTGCCTTGTCTAGATTCCAACGTGGCAATCTTTGCAAAGGCCAACCCTTGTTGGTGTTTATAATGATTGGTGCATGATCACTAGTATACCAATCATCTAATGTCCTCCAATCAAAATCAAGAAGGCAGTTAAAGCTTGCAATTGAAAGGTCAATGCATGACAAAGTACCTGTATGAACATGGAAGTGCGTGGGCTCTCCTGTATTAAGGAGTACCACATCCTTATTCTCAACAATTGATGAGATAATATTGCCCCTTGTGTTGGCCAAAACATCACCCCATAAAGGATGTCTACCATTCATATCTCCCAATAAGAGAAAAGGTTGAGGGAGTTGTTGAATGACCTCTGCTAAATCATCATATAAAATAATATTATTTGGAGGTTAAGTACAGAGAGCATATTGTATATTTTCTCCCTATATCAATTTGTACATCAACTGCCTGCAGGGTTGTACGTATAGACATAGGTATTTGGGGAACATCTCGACGAATGTACACGAGACTTCCGCCATGGATCCCTGCTTGTAGATTATATGGTGTTCTATAGCTAACATACTCTCGAGGACTAGGAGTGTTAAAATCAAGCATACTTTCCTGTAGATATACAATTATGGGGGAATGCTCATGAATTAGGAGCTTAAGTTCTTCATATTTCGCCCTCAAACCCTGACAGTTCCATTGCAAAATGGAGGAGAAAACTATGGATTATTTCTGGAAGACATCTTGGATGAGGTCTTCCCATTAGCAGTTTTTAATCTAACATTATTACCTGTAGGTTTCTTCAGAGGTGGTCTTGTTATGTTGGGTTTTACGTTGGTGTTTTTCTTTGTATTCTTTTTATCTATTTATTGAGGTGGATGGTGGACCTCAACTTGAATTTCTGATTTATTCAGTTAATCTTCTGGTTCATTAGAAACATCAACAGACAAAACATCAAATTTATTTGATGTCATAACCTTAACGTTTCTAATGGAGGGTGGAGAGAGAGATGGAGGTCTCTCTTTTTCCTATTTATCGGTGGTGAGGATCTACCAGATTTTTGCACCTTCCCTACCACAGGTGCACCTGGTAACTTTGTTTCGGGTGGAACTTCCATCAGATCAGGCAAGGACATGGCCTGAGAGAGGTTAGTACTAAGGCTGGTAATGGGGGATGAAGTTTGTATAGAAGTGGGCAGTGCCGGAGTTTTAATACACAGTGGCAGAGCCTTGGAAGGCAATATGCTTACCTTGTAACGCAAAACTTTACTATCATTAGATTATGTATTTCTTTTCTTGGAGTTACTGGCAGCACTATGTGAGTTCGATGTCTCCTGTGGTATATTTTCTCTTGATTTCAGTGCCTTTGCATAGCGGTTTGGTTTTTTCAGTAGTCTTTTGGCATGTCCTACACTTACGTGTTCTACACTGGATTTGTTCGGGCTACTTCTTCAAACTTATAAATCTCACAGCTCCTGTCAGTGGATTTATGGTTTGAATTGCAGTTCAAACAGCTGGGCTCAAGTGTACACTCGACATGATAAGGTTTGGAACAGATGCTACACATTTTTTCATTTCTACAAACTTTAGAAGGATGTCCAAATTTGAAACACTTGAAACATTGTAAGGGTTTTTGTTTGAAAGGTCGAACTTTTATTCTTTCATTTTCAATATCGATGTGGAAAGGCACATCAGCATCCTAGAAAGTAAGGATAATCATTGACGTCCTAGGAATCTTGTGCACTTTCCACACTGTTAATGGGCACATGGCTAGTATTTCCTCTTCTGTAAATTCATAGATCTTTATTGAAGACTACTCCCCTTCCGTAACTAAAGTTTAGGTGGGGTTTGACATCTAACATATCCTCATCAGTGCTTGTCTTAAGGTTAGACAGTATAACTGATTGCGTGTATGATTTTGCATGGATTAAGAAACTATTTTTCCCAAAGCGAGATATATCACCTGGTGCAATGGTTCCTACCTTTTTCTAAATCAGTTTGCAAATTTTAAAATAATTCCCATTACTCCCTTTAGGTTCAGCAACAAGCCACATAGGAGGTTTTAGCTTTCTTTGGGGGAGCATAGTTAAATCGATATCTTTCTCAAACCAGTCAGCAGGTCTATATACATCCAAACTGTTTGGTATCTTATCACATAGGGCACCCATGACATTTAAGTTATTAATTTTAATATCATTGATGTTACATATTGCGTTGAATGCTTCTTCATGATAATTATAAGTTATCCATGAATGCCATTTTTAATTTTCAAGTTTCATTCTAATTTCTTTTATCACTCCATAGCATTAAATGCTTTATATATCATATCATATAATCAGTATTTATTGGAATTTGGGTAATATGGAGGATTCTTAGTTTCCCTTTGTTACCCGACTTAATTGGTTTTAAAACATTAGTAGAGGGGTCCTTTTTTGTTCCTAGGTCGTCAACAGAATTTTCCTTAATTGAATTAGCAGAGGTCGTCAACAGTGCTGGGGGAGAGTCAGCGTATCCAGGGGATGGGGGTTCGTTATTTGAAGAATCCATTAGACGAGAGAGAGAGAAAAGGGTTAGTTTGATGTACCTGCTCGAGAATGTTAGGCCATCACACGTCAGAAAGGAAGTTTGCACTCTCCACTAACGGCACAATAAGAGTATACTTCCTAGATGGTCCACTCCATACCCTACCCGAAGGATAGCATCAAAACAGATATAGAGGCACAGGTGTAAGCTGAACCCGCCTGTTAGGACTGAGACCAAGAAACTATGGAATCATCCTCCCCATATCTGTAACGACGGGCTTCCGGTCAAAACCCGAGTGTCCTATCCCAAGCATTGGATCCCCCTGGATTCCGAAGACCCAACACTTGAGAATAGTTCCGCCAAAAAGGTCCAAACCATCTTCGGGATGGCTGAAATCATCCAATACTCTCACATATAGCTTTGAATGCAAACACCTAACCGTGATATCTCCACCCACTCATCAAAGCAGGCAGCAATAAAGGATGTATGAACATCCCCGCCAGGGCTACATGGATGTAGAAACATCCAAGCCATTGGAGAAAAAACAAAAAAATAAATGAATAATAAATATATATGCACATAATGTATACACATATATAATAAGGGAAATTTTTCTCAGAGTTTGGAAAGCAAGACGAAAGAAAGTTTATGAAATAAGAATAAGGTCGACGTAATATTGAGTAAAAGAAAAAGGTGAAAGAGAAATTTAGATTCGAACTGGGGGAGCAATTTCCCCAGGTTCGAGAGCCCTCTTGCCCGTCACCAAGTTTCAGCACGGGAATGAAATACCGTGCTGAAGCTCAATGACTTCATCAAGGCATTCTCTCATTAAGAGGGGGGAGGACGAGAAGATCCACTCCCTTTCGGAGGTTTTCGTCTGTCACCTACCACTGAAGGTCCGTCCGTTCCGCAGGACGCATAGGGAACAGAATGGCCGGGGAATCGTGGCCTTGATTGCACCGGGACTTGAGCCGCCATTCCCGGGATCTCATCCTGAGGCGGCCATTTGGAACTAGACGGGCCGAGGAGGAAAGGTGACCTAGGAGACGTAACCACGATTGGGTTGGAAGCTCTTCTCGTCTGAGGAAAGGATCTGCGACCATCCAAACCTTGCTATCCTGTCGTCTGAAGGAAAGGCTTTGTGGAGATTGGTGTCCAATATCATGCCTAGATATACCAGTCGTTGAGATGGAAGCAGAGAAGACTTCTCGAGATTTACCATGATCCCTAGATCTTGGCAAAGTCCCAGAACTCTGGTGAATACCTGGGGTGCTGTGGAGAGACTGAAACACAGCACCTTGAACTGGTAGATCTTGTTGTCTAGGCTGAATCTTAAGTACTTCCTGGAAGACGGATGGATTGGGATCTGGAAGTACGTGTCCTTCAGATCCAGTGTACACAAAGTCTTGCGGTCTCACTGCAAGTCTGACCATGTCTGCTGTCTCCATGCTGAATGGAGTTTGTTTGACAAACTTGTTCAGAACTGAGAGGTCGATGACTGGTCTCCGGCCTCCAGACGCCTTCTTTACAAGAAAGAGTTGACTGAAGAAGCCTGGGGAGCCGTCGACGACCTCCTGGAGAGCATCCTTCTTTAGCATGGTCTCGACTTCTGCCCGTAGGGCTAGCCCCTTTGCCGATCCCATGGCATAGGAGCTCAACGACACTGGTTTCGCTGTCAGGGGAGGAAGAGATGTTATGAACGGGACGCAATATCCCTGACTGATCACAGAGATCGTCCAGGAATCTGCCCAGAGTTGCTGCCACCTGAATGCGCAACTTTGCAGGCATCCTCCCACTGGTGGACATGCAGGGGGATTCCCAATCCTAGCGTTTGCGGCCTCGGCCGCTCCCTCTAGGATTCTTGCCTCCCCTGGAGGACTTTCTGCCCTTCTTGTCTTTGACAGGAAAGGGCTGCTGCTTGGACACCGTCGGCTTTGCTGCCGCTGCCGGTTTCGTCGTCTTGGACTGGCAAGGTTGTTGAGGTGCTGGAGGTTTGTAGGGCTTTGTTGTAAGAGCCCTTTGGAGAAGAGCATCATGGTTCGATTTTCTCCACCTCTCAGCTGCCTGTTCCACATCCTTGGGCTCACAAACTCTTTCCCAGGAGGGAAGTGTCTGAGCTTGCAGACATCCACGGCTGGGACCTTCGAGTGGAACCTCTCGGCCACCGCATCATGTCGCTTCAGGATCGAGTTTGCCCACAAGTTCGAGACTTGATGGGCCAGAAACCCAATGGTGCGTGTGCCCGAAAGGAGGAAGGTCTCCAGGGCCTTCCTGTTGCTCTCCTTGGACAGATCCTCGGATTGCAGCAGGATGCCCAGACACCCCAGCCAGACATCCAGCCACGAAGTGGCCTGCATGGCACACTTTGCGACCTTCTCCTGACTCGGGATCTCTGTTGCCGAGAACGTCACTTGCCGGCTAGAGAGTCTCTCAAGAGAGACTCCCCTGGTAAGCTCTTCCACAGAGTGGTGGAGCGGAAGCGCTAAACAAGACTCCTCCGTGATCTCAAAATACCTCCTCTGTTGAACACGAGGAGGTGGGAGGAGCTTGTTGCCAGCAGTGGAACCAGCTGGAGGAGGCGAGCTCGGAGAGCTGGCCCTCAACCTTATCCCTGGCACTCTTCACCCCTTGGGACCAAGGCCTTAGTGGGTTTCTGAGTGCCAAAGACTTGGTCCAGGACTGTGTCCTTGCCCTCAGGAGGAACTATCTCAGGGTCCTTGAACCCGTTGAGATGCCTCATCAGAGTCAAGACTTGCCAGAAGGCATACTCTGACTCTTGCTGCTCTCCTCCTGGTGAACTGGCAGCAAAGTCTCCTGTGCCCAGATGCTCTACTTGAGGGGACACGTGGGCGTTCTCCTGGGGTCTCGCTGGCTCTGGTCGAATCCTGGAATACGACTTCGGGATAGTCTTTGAGTCCTTCGTTTCCCTTCTAGGAGGGATGCAGGACTCCAGCATCAAAGTCAGAGGGCTCTTCTCCGCCCCAACACGGGACGATTCTCCTACTTGCGGTGGGGTTTCTCCCATTGGTGCGGTGGGAGAAGGTCTCACCTCGGTAGATTCCCGAGGGCGGAAAAGCTTCGTCCACAGGAGAAGGAGAGAACGTCTGTGGGGGGGGGGGGAGGAGCCTTCCTTATGGAATTCTTAAGAGCCAGTTTGACCCTGGGAGAAGTCACCATAATCTCTACTCCTCTCTTCCTCTTCAGTGGGGTCGGAGCTGCCGATGGTTTGAGACCCAAATCAGCGAAGGTAGGCTTAACAGCCTGGACGACAGCTCTGATAAGAGACCCAAACCATGGCTGCTTACTGACAGACACAGTGTCAGAGACTCCCGCTGGAGGGAAGGGGATCGGGCGATCCTTCGGAGTAGATACCACAGGGCCTGCCTGAAAAGAAAAGGAAGAAGATTGGTGCCTAGACCTCTCTGAAGACCTCCCCTCCTCCTGCAAGCGTGCTGTTCTGCGCTTGCGCGCGAGGGGTGGGTGTGTGTGTGTGTGTTTGAGAAGATGATCTGACTGCTCTCGCTCCTGAAGACTCGGATATGAGATGAAAGCGCTGGCGAGGGAGCGCGTGGGCGGACGGGTGATCTTCTGCGAGCAGGCTCGTGGGCGTGCTGGAGAGTGATGGCGCACAGGCGATGGAGCGCGCAGGCGATGGAGCGTGCAGGCGATGGAGCGCGCAGGCGATGTAGCGCGCAGGCTCGCAGTAGATTGCTGGCGCGCAGGCGCGCAGTAGATTGCTGGCGCGCAGGCGCGCAGTAGATTGCTGGCACGCAGGTGCGCGATCTGGAGAAGACAGATGGGGCGCAGAACCAGCAGGCATAAAAGCGCGTGAAGAAGACTGCTCGTGGGCGCATGGTGTCCCGTCCACCTCTGGAAGTGCGCACGGTAGGAGTTGAAACTTGTGCGCGCGAGGGATGAGGAGAGGGCAAGTTCCGAGGGCGCGCAGGTGATCCCTGGCGAGAAGGCGAAGGATGAGACTTCTTTCCTATGCCCAGATCCGGAGATCGTGGGTGCGCAGGGGAAGTTCGTGGGCGCGCGCGGCACGTATCAGGATCAGGGCGCGCAGATGTGTGATGGCGAGGAGGAGATCGCTGACACGCAAGCGAGCGCTGGCGAGCAGGAGAGCACTGACATGTCGACTCTGCCAAAGGAGATCGCTGGCGCGTTGTTTCCGGCACAGGATGACTCTCAGTAACAGCAGGAACAGGAGAGCCCTTGCGCGCAACTGCGCGCAGGAGATCGTGGGTGCACAGGTGAAACCTGGCACTTAAGGGACTTGCTCACATTATGAGACAAGCCCTTTTGCCCCGAAGGGACCGGTGCCCATTGGATAACGGGGTGCGTGGGCGCCCACTGCGCAACAGCTGCCAGGAACGGTGAAGGAAGATCAGCAGGTCTGGCAGGTATAGGAGATCGCGAACGATCTGCAGAGAGGTCCAGTGATGCGACAGTCAACTCACGTCGAGGAGGATCCTCTGCGGGGGACGGCGAGGGAGAGGAGCCAAAGAGGCACCTCCTAAATCCCTTGTGGGGAGAAGGAAGACCTCTACGGCGAAGAGGAGGGCAAGCCTCGCGACGGATACTTCCTCTGGGAGCAGGAACACCATCGTCGGCCCTCCAAAGAGGAGTCTCTCTCAGTGAACTCCCCGAGGGGGAGAATCACCTGCAAGAGAGACCGATGGACTCGGCTCCTCCCTCGAAGGATGTTCGGAGGGGGGAACTGAGCCTTCTGCAACATCAGCACCCAAGGCAGGGGTTTGACCCGACCCGTCGGAAGCCTCTGCTACAACAAAGTCGACGATAGACAGAGGGTCAACCTCCGCTATCACCGGCGACTGTTTGACAGCTGCGCCCAACTGGATCAAGTCAAACAGGGCTTCCCTGGAGGGCGAACTCTTAAGCCCCAAGGAAGCCCAAAGCTGCAATAAATCATCATTATTCACAGAAACGGATAAATCCTCCCCCAGAGGAGGAGGAGGAGCTGCCTCGCTATGGGAGGCAACTCCCTCTCCCGAACCCCGAGGTCGGTCAACAAAAGAATGGCCTACGCTACCACTCGACGGCCTCTCACGAGACCGATCGAGTGGGAGCTTTGGAGGAGGTTCGGGCAATGGAAGAAGAGTCCTTGGAATTTTCCTTCTTCAAGTAAACCCTTGAAGGAGAAAGATCCCGCTTAGACTTCTTCTTCTGTCGCTGGGAAAACCTCTCCCACTGGGAAGTAGACCACTCCCTGCACACTTTATCTTTATCACACCGTTGACCTCTGCAGAACGGACACAAGGTGTGAAGGTCCGTCTCAACCGCCGACATATAAGTCCCACAAGGGCGGTCGGGTAAACCAGGGCACTTCTGCATGATAAAGAGAGGGGCCAACTTCCAAACACACCACTGAAAGAGAAAGCAAAAAAGATTAAGGCTGTCAATATGCAAAGGTGAGAGCAGACACGTCTGACTATCACCCGAGCCAAAAGCAAAGTGGGTCAGTTCACCGGTGTGTGAGGGGGGAGGGGTAGCTAGCTACCCCTCCCCTAACCCCTCGCTAACTAGCGAGGGGATAGTTAACCCTCGTTAAAAATCTAATGGCTCGCCATTCAGCTATGCCGAAAGCAATACCCCATTTAAATAGCGTGGCTTGTATTTCGGTTACGGAACAAACATCTAATTCTCAAATTATAATCAAACTTGGTCGTTTTGAGACTACCACCTGCCCCTCACAAAGATGAATCCACATAAAGTTCAACATAAACCTAATTTCTTTTAACTAAAATTAATCGTTCAAATGAGGAACATGAAATACCACTGATAACGCAAAAAAGGTAATTAGAACTAAACCTATCTGAAAAAAACTTTCTTATTGGAGTTCATAAAATCTAAGACATTTAGGAAAGCAAGGGAATTAATAGGTAAATATTTCTTCAGCTGGACTTACAAAATTAAATTGCATTCCTGATCAATGAGATTGACTCTGGAATAAGGGATCTTTCATGGAGCATTTTCCCATAAACCGGATGATCTGAAATAAACCAGTAACATGTTACATTGAATTATCTTACACGATTCCAAACTCTACATTACATATTGTATTAATCTTATTATGAAGTAAAATCAAACTTTACATAATGTTCATAACAATACGACTGTATCCCTAACCTGAGCAATGGCATGAATGCCCTGTTTTTAACTACATGTTACCTTTGTCTATAACCAGTGCAATTTGTTATTTAGCAAACGAATTTCGGGAATTTTCAACGAAATAAATCAATTTACAAATCAAAATGCAAATTTTTATTACAATTTGTATTTTTCCTAGCTATAAAAAACACGAGTTTGTGTAAGAATTCCAGTAGCAGGATAACTTTTTGCTTTTGGAGATGTGTGCTGAAAGTGTCTTCTTTCATTATCTCCCGAGAACAACACAAGTTGAGACTGCCATTTCCCCCCCCCCCCCAAAAAACTGAGGCAAGGCCTATTATAAGCTTCCTACTTTTCTCCCATTCATTTAAGAGTTTGGTTCATCTCGTACGCCTATAATGAAATTATATACTGTACAGTAACTTCAGGGGTTCTCAGCATTAATCTTCTTGTACGAATTCAACGGGTTCGCTCCAAAGTTCTCCCTTATTACTGTACCCAGTATTCTTTTCCAATGTTGTGTGGACATCCTCAGGAGAGCGCACTACACAGAATACAATTTTGATAGATTTGTCAGAGCACAATCATGTCATTCCCCAATGTATTGTATATACAGTGTTGACTATGTGCATCATAGTACCGTACCTCGGCATACTCTAGCAACTGTCTACACAAGCTATTTTCCCTGTGCATGCCGACGTCACAGAATGCAACGCCTGAGCGTATCTCACACTAGCTATGACAACCTTTCACATATCAAATGACAGGCTAATCACCAGGCTACAGGCTCTGCACTTCATGTGCACGAGTCAGTACAAGTTTTAGGCATGTAATGAATTTTGTTGGGATTTGCCATCCTCCCAATGGGATCAAATATTGTTTTTGTTATAAAGAAACTAGTAAAGCGGGATTGTTCCCCTTCCTTGTTGCCTTTTCTATACAGTGAAGCCCAGGTTCCTTTATACGATCCATAATACTCTCCTCCCAGTTCCTCTCTTTCCATAACTTTCAGTGACCTGGGTAACTGTATGACAGACAATGTTTAAAACATATTGTACTGTAATATGTTGGTAATGCTTTCATTAAAGTGTTATCTTGTGTAGGGCGTAGCAATCTTTTTTCATTGCTGACCTTTGGATGCATAGCTTTGTCATACAATTTCTCATTCATATACACGTATGTAGGTTACCACTGGTTATGCCTTATATTACAGTCCACCCTCGCTTTTCAAAATTTTATTCTTCACAACACAGAACCATTTAACCTATTAAACGATTTCGAGCAATCCGCACTGCTTTTCACCCAGCTCGCTTTGCGCCACTTCCCTCTATGCCCAGCACATCCCTCTGAAGCTGCATCAGCCTCAGTCTTGCATTTTCTCTCCTTATGTGTGCATAACACGTTCCTTTTTTAGCAGAATCACATTTTCAAGTAAAAAAATTAAAATTAAATTTATCTATTTGTATACAGTACAGTAGTATATACGCCAGGACACATTATATTTACGGGGTAATGGATTCAGCTACCCCCCCCCCCCACAAAGTGATGTACCATCTGAAAGGCGACAGACATGCACATCGTAGCAAACACTAAGTGCTCGGCCTTAGAATGGCTTTTTTTGTCTACCAGATCTAGTACCCTGCTGCTCCTCCTCATGCATGTGAGGGGAGACCAAAATAAATGATTCAAGCTATGACAGTAGTCCCCACTGTCCCTCTACCCAGTATACAGTATATGGTTTTCTACCCTGGAATTAAAGATACTGTAGATGTATGTACTGTATATTGATATTAAATAATGATACCTGTGTTCTAGACAGTAACATTGTCCCTTCAACAAGATCAGGAGGGGAGGGTATTTACCACATGTACTCCCGGGAAGTTTAATTAATGTCCCTTACACAGCTGAATCCTCATTAAGTTTATGGACATATTAGTGATGTGCTCAAGTATTGGCCATACTTTTGTTATTAGTATAGGAATTTAAAATTCTAGGTTTCATAAAATGTATATACTGTATTAACAAAGCCCTAAAATTACATATAGGCTATTACTGTACACCTGTATATAGGTTTTATTATCTTTTAAAAAAGATGGATATATTAGTACTGTACAGTATTCAACAATATTTTTGTAATTCTGATTCTAACTATGGTCATGTCTATATCATTCTGTTTGAGTTGTGTACTATTTCAATATATGCAATACAGGTATATTATAAGCGAATGGTGCAATGTGTTTTAATGTATTGCTACTGTTGCAGCTGTGACTGCGCGCGAGGGATGAGGAGAGGGCAAGTTCCGAGGGCGCGCAGGTGATCCCTGGCGAGAAGGCGAAGGATGAGACTTCTTTCCTATGCCCAGATCCGGAGATCGTGGGTGCGCAGGGGAAGTTCGCTGGCGAGCTGGAGATCGTGGGTGCGCAGGGGAAGTTCGCTGGCGAGCTGGAGATCGTGGGCGCGCGCGGCACGTATCAGGATCAGGGCGCGCAGATGTGTGATGGCGAGGAGGAGATCGCTGATACGCAAGCGAGCGCTAGCGAGCAGGAGAGCACTGACATGTCGACTCTGCCAAAGGAGATCGCTGGCGCGTTGTTTCCAGCACAGGATGACTCTCAGTAACAGCAGGAACAGGAGAGCCCTTGCGCGCAACTGCGCGCAGGAGATCGTGGGTGCACAGGTGAAACCTGGCACTTAAGGGACTTGCTCACATTATGAGACAAGCCCTTTTGCCCCGAAGGGACCGGTGCCCATTGGATAACGGGGTGCGTGGGCGCCCACTGCGCAACAGCTGCCAGGAACGGTGAAGGAAGATCAGCAGGTCTGGCAGGTATAGGAGATCGCGAACGATCTGCAGAGAGGTCCAGTGATGCGACAGTCAACTCACGTCGAGGAGGATCCTCTGCGGGGGACGGCGAGGGAGAGGAGCCAAAGAGGCACCTCCTAAATCCCTTGTGGGGAGAAGGAAGACCTCTACGGCGAAGAGGAGGGCAAGCCTCGCGACGGATACTTCCTCTGGGAGCAGGAACACCATCGTCGGCCCTCCAAAGAGGAGTCTCTCTCAGTGAACTCCCCGAGGGGGAGAATCACCTGCAAGAGAGACCGATGGACTCTGCTCCTCCCTCGAAGGATGTTCGGAGGGGGGAACTGAGCCTTCTGCAACATCAGCACCCAAGGCAGGGGTTTGACCCGACCCGTCGGAAGCCTCTGCTACAACAAAGTCGACGATAGACAGAGGGTCAACCTCCGCTATCACCGGCGACTGTTTGACAGCTGCGCCCAACTGGATCAAGTCAAACAGGGCTTCCCTGGAGGGCGAACTCTTAAGCCCCAAGGAAGCCCAAAGCTGCAATAAATCATCATTATTCACAGAAACGGATAAATCCTCCCCCAGAGGAGGAGGAGGAGCTGCCTCGCTATGGGAGGCAACTCCCTCTCCCGAACCCCGAGGTCGGTCAACAAAAGAATGGCCTACGCTACCACTCGACGGCCTCTCACGAGACCGATCGAGTGGGAGCTTTGGAGGAGGTTCGGGCAATGGAAGAAGAGTCCTTGGAATTTTCCTTCTTCAAGTAAACCCTTGAAGGAGAAAGATCCCGCTTAGACTTCTTCTTCTGTCGCTGGGAAAACCTCTCCCACTGGGAGGTAGACCACTCCCTGCACACTTTATCTTTATCACACCGTTGACCTCTGCAGAACGGACACAAGGTGTGAAGGTCCGTCTCAACCGCCGACATATAAGTCCCACAAGGGCGGTTGGGTAAACCAGGGCACTTCTGCATGATAAAGAGAGGGGCCAACTTCCAAACACACCACTGAAAGAGAAAGCAAAAAAGATTAAGGCTGTCAATATGCAAAGGTGAGAGCAGACACGTCTGACTATCACCCGAGCCAAAAGCAAAGTGGGTCAGTTCACCGGTGTGTGAGGGGGGAGGGGTAGCTAGCTACCCCTCCCCTAACCCCTCGCTAACTAGCGAGGGGATAGTTAACCCTCGTTAAAAATCTAATGGCTCGCCATTCAGCTATGCCGAAAGCAATACCCCATTTAAATAGCGTGGCTTGTATTTCGGTTACGGAACAAACATCTAATTCTCAAATTATAATCAAACTTGGTCGTTTTGAGACTACCACCTGCCCCTCACAAAGATGAATCCACATAAAGTTCAACATAAACCTAATTTCTTTTAACTAAAATTAATCGTTCAAATGAGGAACATGAAATACCACTGATAACGCAAAAAAGGTAATTAGAACTAAACCTATCTGAAAAAAACTTTCTTATTGGAGTTCATAAAATCTAAGACATTTAGGAAAGCAAGGGAATTAATAGGTAAATATTTCTTCAGCTGGACTTACAAAATTAAATTGCATTCCTGATCAATGAGATTGACTCTGGAATAAGGGATCTTTCATGGAGCATTTTCCCATAAACCGGATGATCTGAAATAAACCAGTAACATGTTACATTGAATTATCTTACACGATTCCAAACTCTACATTACATATTGTATTAATCTTATTATGAAGTAAAATCAAACTTTACATAATGTTCATAACAATACGACTGTATCCCTAACCTGAGCAATGGCATGAATGCCCTGTTTTTAACTACATGTTACCTTTGTCTATAACCAGTGCAATTTGTTATTTAGCAAACGAATTTCGGGAATTTTCAACGAAATAAATCAATTTACAAATCAAAATACAAATTTTTATTACAATTTGTATTTTTCCTAGCTATAAAAAACACGAGTTTGTGTAAGAATTCCAGTAGCAGGATAACTTTTTGCTTTTGGAGATGTGTGCTGAAAGTGTCTTCTTTCATTATCTCCCGAGAACAACACAAGTTGAGACTGCCATTTCCCCCCCCCCCCCCCCCCCAAAAAAAAACTGAGGCAAGGCCTATTATAAGCTTCCTACTTTTCTCCCATTCATTTAAGAGTTTGGTTCATCTCGTATGCCTATAATGAAATTATATACTGTACAGTAACTTCAGGGGTTCTCAGCATTAATCTTCTTGTACGAATTCAACGGGTTCGCTCCAAAGTTCTCCCTTATTACTGTACCCAGTATTCTTTTCCAATGTTGTGTGGACATCCTCAGGAGAGCGCACTACACAGAATACAATTTTGATAGATTTGTCAGAGCACAATCATGTCATTCCCCAATGTATTGTATATACAGTGTTGACTATGTGCATCATAGTACCGTACCTCGGCATACTCTAGCAACTGTCTACACAAGCTATTTTCCCTGTGCATGCCGACGTCACAGAATGCAACGCCTGAGCGTATCTCACACTAGCTATGACAACCTTTCACATATCAAATGACAGGCTAATCACCAGGCTACAGGCTCTGCACTTCATGTGCACGAGTCAGTACAAGTTTTAGGCATGTAATGAATTTTGTTGGGATTTGCCATCCTCCCAATGGGATCAAATATTGTTTTTGTTATAAAGAAACTAGTAAAGCGGGATTGTTCCCCTTCCTTGTTGCCTTTTCTATACAGTGAAGCCCAGGTTCCTTTATACGATCCATAATACTCTCCTCCCAGTTCCTCTCTTTCCATAACTTTCAGTGACCTGGGTAACTGTATGACAGACAATGTTTAAAACATATTGTACTGTAATATGTTGGTAATGCTTTCATTAAAGTGTTATCTTGTGTAGGGCGTAGCAATCTTTTTTCATTGCTGACCTTTGGATGCATAGCTTTGTCATACAATTTCTCATTCATATACACGTATGTAGGTTACCACTGGTTATGCCTTATATTACAGTCCACCCTCGCTTTTCAAAATTTTATTCTTCACAACACAGAACCATTTAACCTATTAAACGATTTCGAGCAATCCGCACTGCTTTTCACCCAGCTCGCTTTGCGCCACTTCCCTCTATGCCCAGCACATCCCTCTGAAGCTGCATCAGCCTCAGTCTTGCATTTTCTCTCCTTATGTGTGCATAACACGTTCCTTTTTTAGCAGAATCACATTTTCAAGTAAAAAAATTAAAATTAAATTTATCTATTTGTATACAGTACAGTAGTATATACGCCAGGACACATTATATTTACGGGGTAATGGATTCAGCTACCCCCCCCCCCCACAAAGTGATGTACCATCTGAAAGGCGACAGACATGCACATCGTAGCAAACACTAAGTGCTCGGCCTTAGAATGGCTTTTTTTGTCTACCAGATCTAGTACCCTGCTGCTCCTCCTCATGCATGTGAGGGGAGACCAAAATAAATGATTCAAGCTATGACAGTAGTCCCCACTGTCCCTCTACCCAGTATACAGTATATGGTTTTCTACCCTGGAATTAAAGATACTGTAGATGTATGTACTGTATATTGATATTAAATAATGATACCTGTGTTCTAGACAGTAACATTGTCCCTTCAACAAGATCAGGAGGGGAGGGTATTTACCACATGTACTCCCGGGAAGTTTAATTAATGTCCCTTACACAGCTGAATCCTCATTAAGTTTATGGACATATTAGTGATGTGCTCAAGTATTGGCCATACTTTTGTTATTAGTATAGGAATTTAAAATTCTAGGTTTCATAAAATGTATATACTGTATTAACAAAGCCCTAAAATTACATATAGGCTATTACTGTACACCTGTATATAGGTTTTATTATCTTTTAAAAAAGATGGATATATTAGTACTGTACAGTATTCAACAATATTTTTGTAATTCTGATTCTAACTATGGTCATGTCTATATCATTCTGTTTGAGTTGTGTACTATTTCAATATATGCAATACAGGTATATTATAAGCGAATGGTGCAATGTGTTTTAATGTATTGCTACTGTTGCAGCTGTGACTGCGCGCGAGGGATGAGGAGAGGGCAAGTTCCGAGGGCGCGCAGGTGATCCCTGGCGAGAAGGCGAAGGATGAGACTTCTTTCCTATGCCCAGATCCGGAGATCGTGGGTGCGCAGGGGAAGTTCGCTGGCGAGCTGGAGATCGTGGGCGCGCGCGGCACGTATCAGGATCAGGGCGCGCAGATGTGTGATGGCGAGGAGGAGATCGCTGACACGCAAGCGAGCGCTGGCGAGCAGGAGAGCACTGACATGTCGACTCTGCCAAAGGAGATCGCTGGCGCGTTGTTTCCGGCACAGGATGACTCTCAGTAACAGCAGGAACAGGAGAGCCCTTGCGCGCAACTGCGCGCAGGAGATCGTGGGTGCACAGGTGAAACCTGGCACTTAAGGGACTTGCTCACATTATGAGACAAGCCCTTTTGCCCCGAAGGGACCGGTGCCCATTGGATAACGGGGTGCGTGGGCGCCCACTGCGCAACAGCTGCCAGGAACGGTGAAGGAAGATCAGCAGGTCTGGCAGGTATAGGAGATCGCGAACGATCTGCAGAGAGGTCCAGTGATGCGACAGTCAACTCACGTCGAGGAGGATCCTCTGCGGGGGACGGCGAGGGAGAGGAGCCAAAGAGGCACCTCCTAAATCCCTTGTGGGGAGAAGGAAGACCTCTACAGCGAAGAGGAGGGCAAGCCTCGCGACGGATACTTCCTCTGGGAGCAGGAACACCATCGTCGGCCCTCCAAAGAGGAGTCTCTCTCAGTGAACTCCCCGAGGGGGAGAATCACCTGCAAGAGAGACCGATGGACTCGGCTCCTCCCTCGAAGGATGTTCGGAGGGGGGAACTGAGCCTTCTGCAACATCAGCACCCAAGGCAGGGGTTTGACCCGACCCGTCGGAAGCCTCTGCTACAACAAAGTCGACGATAGACAGAGGGTCAACCTCCGCTATCACCGGCGACTGTTTGACAGCTGCGCCCAACTGGATCAAGTCAAACAGGGCTTCCCTGGAGGGCGAACTCTTAAGCCCCAAGGAAGCCCAAAGCTGCAATAAATCATCATTATTCACAGAAACGGATAAATCCTCCCCCAGAGGAGGAGGAGGAGCTGCCTCGCTATGGGAGGCAACTCCCTCTCCCGAACCCCGAGGTCGGTCAACAAAAGAATGGCCTACGCTACCACTCGACGGCCTCTCACGAGACCGATCGAGTGGGAGCTTTGGAGGAGGTTCGGGCAATGGAAGAAGAGTCCTTGGAATTTTCCTTCTTCAAGTAAACCCTTGAAGGAGAAAGATCCCGCTTAGACTTCTTCTTCTGTCGCTGGGAAAACCTCTCCCACTGGGAGGTAGACCACTCCCTGCACACTTTATCTTTATCACACCGTTGACCTCTGCAGAACGGACACAAGGTGTGAAGGTCCGTCTCAACCGCCGACATATAAGTCCCACAAGGGCGGTCGGGTAAACCAGGGCACTTCTGCATGATAAAGAGAGGGGCCAACTTCCAAACACACCACTGAAAGAGAAAGCAAAAAAGATTAAGGCTGTCAATATGCAAAGGTGAGAGCAGACACGTCTGACTATCACCCGAGCCAAAAGCAAAGTGGGTCAGTTCACCGGTGTGTGAGGGGGGAGGGGTAGCTAGCTACCCCTCCCCTAACCCCTCGCTAACTAGCGAGGGGATAGTTAACCCTCGTTAAAAATCTAATGGCTCGCCATTCAGCTATGCCGAAAGCAATACCCCATTTAAATAGCGTGGCTTGTATTTCGGTTACGGAACAAACATCTAATTCTCAAATTATAATCAAACTTGGTCGTTTTGAGACTACCACCTGCCCCTCACAAAGATGAATCCACATAAAGTTCAACATAAACCTAATTTCTTTTAACTAAAATTAATCGTTCAAATGAGGAACATGAAATACCACTGATAACGCAAAAAAGGTAATTAGAACTAAACCTATCTGAAAAAAACTTTCTTATTGGAGTTCATAAAATCTAAGACATTTAGGAAAGCAAGGGAATTAATAGGTAAATATTTCTTCAGCTGGACTTACAAAATTAAATTGCATTCCTGATCAATGAGATTGACTCTGGAATAAGGGATCTTTCATGGAGCATTTTCCCATAAACCGGATGATCTGAAATAAACCAGTAACATGTTACATTGAATTATCTTACACGATTCCAAACTCTACATTACATATTGTATTAATCTTATTATGAAGTAAAATCAAACTTTACATAATGTTCATAACAATACGACTGTATCCCTAACCTGAGCAATGGCATGAATGCCCTGTTTTTAACTACATGTTACCTTTGTCTATAACCAGTGCAATTTGTTATTTAGCAAACGAATTTCGGGAATTTTCAACGAAATAAATCAATTTACAAATCAAAATACAAATTTTTATTACAATTTGTATTTTTCCTAGCTATAAAAAACACGAGTTTGTGTAAGAATTCCAGTAGCAGGATAACTTTTTGCTTTTGGAGATGTGTGCTGAAAGTGTCTTCTTTCATTATCTCCCGAGAACAACACAAGTTGAGACTGCCATTCCCCCCCCCCCCCCCCCAAAACTGAGGCAAGGCCTATTATAAGCTTCCTACTTTTCTCCCATTCATTTAAGAGTTTGGTTCATCTCGTACGCCTATAATGAAATTATATACTGTACAGTAACTTCAGGGGTTCTCAGCATTAATCTTCTTGTACGAATTCAACGGGTTCGCTCCAAAGTTCTCCCTTATTACTGTACCCAGTATTCTTTTCCAATGTTGTGTGGACATCCTCAGGAGAGCGCACTACACAGAATACAATTTTGATAGATTTGTCAGAGCACAATCATGTCATTCCCCAATGTATTGTATATACAGTGTTGACTATGTGCATCATAGTACCGTACCTCGGCATACTCTAGCAACTGTCTACACAAGCTATTTTCCCTGTGCATGCCGACGTCACAGAATGCAACGCCTGAGCGTATCTCACACTAGCTATGACAACCTTTCACATATCAAATGACAGGCTAATCACCAGGCTACAGGCTCTGCACTTCATGTGCACGAGTCAGTACAAGTTTTAGGCATGTAATGAATTTTGTTGGGATTTGCCATCCTCCCAATGGGATCAAATATTGTTTTTGTTATAAAGAAACTAGTAAAGCGGGATTGTTCCCCTTCCTTGTTGCCTTTTCTATACAGTGAAGCCCAGGTTCCTTTATACGATCCATAATACTCTCCTCCCAGTTCCTCTCTTTCCATAACTTTCAGTGACCTGGGTAACTGTATGACAGACAATGTTTAAAACATATTGTACTGTAATATGTTGGTAATGCTTTCATTAAAGTGTTATCTTGTGTAGGGCGTAGCAATCTTTTTTCATTGCTGACCTTTGGATGCATAGCTTTGTCATACAATTTCTCATTCATATACACGTATGTAGGTTACCACTGGTTATGCCTTATATTACAGTCCACCCTCGCTTTTCAAAATTTTATTCTTCACAACACAGAACCATTTAACCTATTAAACGATTTCGAGCAATCCGCACTGCTTTTCACCCAGCTCGCTTTGCGCCACTTCCCTCTATGCCCAGCACATCCCTCTGAAGCTGCATCAGCCTCAGTCTTGCATTTTCTCTCCTTATGTGTGCATAACACGTTCCTTTTTTAGCAGAATCACATTTTCAAGTAAAAAAATTAAAATTCAATTTATCTATTTGTATACAGTACAGTAGTATATACGCCAGGACACATTATATTTACGGGGTAATGGATTCAGCTACCCCCCCCCCCCCACAAAGTGATGTACCATCTGAAAGGCGACAGACATGCACATCGTAGCAAACACTAAGTGCTCGGCCTTAGAATGGCTTTTTTTGTCTACCAGATCTAGTACCCTGCTGCTCCTCCTCATGCATGTGAGGGGAGACCAAAATAAATGATTCAAGCTATGACAGTAGTCCCCACTGTCCCTCTACCCAGTATACAGTATATGGTTTTCTACCCTGGAATTAAAGATACTGTAGATGTATGTACTGTATATTGATATTAAATAATGATACCTGTGTTCTAGACAGTAACATTGTCCCTTCAACAAGATCAGGAGGGGAGGGTATTTACCACATGTACTCCCGGGAAGTTTAATTAATGTCCCTTACACAGCTGAATCCTCATTAAGTTTATGGACATATTAGTGATGTGCTCAAGTATTGGCCATACTTTTGTTATTAGTATAGGAATTTAAAATTCTAGGTTTCATAAAATGTATATACTGTATTAACAAAGCCCTAAAACTACATATAGGCTATTACTGTACACCTGTATATAGGTTTTATTATCTTTTTAAAAAAGATGGATATCTTAGTACTGTAAAGTATTCAATGATATTTTTGCAATTCTGATTTTAACTATGGTTATGTCTATATCATTCTATTTGAGTTGGGTACTATTTTAATATATGCAATACAGGTATAGTATAAGCGAATGGTGCAATGTGTTTTGATTTATTGCTACTGTTGCAGCTTTGAATTAGACACTTGCTTATAAGTCTACTCCAAGTGAGCACACATTTAGTATAGAAGGCAACATTTTCTCACCTCATAGAAACAGGCTTATATCAAGCTATGGAGAAATGTTGATGATTCTAAGTACAATTTGAGGGCAGTAAACTTGAATTTAAAAAATTTATAAACAATTTGCAAAGTAGCTGCCTTGTTGACAATTATCTGTACCACTTTTCATTTCTAGGACAATATTAAACTATCTTTCAATAAAATTCTAATTTTAACTTTATTCTGATGATCCAAGTCCAGAAGGAGTTTGAATTTGCAAAAGGACTGGTATCTTTTTCTTGGGATTTCTTAATACAGTATAACAGATTAACCACACCATTACTAGGACATATCAATGTAAGTAAAAAAGTAGTTAACTATTTCTAGCCAATATATAAAAACTCAAAAGTAAATATGCAATTGATTTCAGATTCCTCATCACCCAGTGAACTCGAAGACGAACTATGTATCTAAATTATTGTGTTTTTATGGTAGCCATGATATAAGCCAAACTGTATCCTCTCAACTTTTGAACCATTGATATACAATAACTACAGAACAAGAATGATTTAAGTAACTACATTTTCTCCCAAAAAGTTAT
Organism: Palaemon carinicauda; assembly: GCF_036898095.1. Classification (NCBI taxonomy): domain Eukaryota; kingdom Metazoa; phylum Arthropoda; class Malacostraca; order Decapoda; family Palaemonidae; genus Palaemon; species Palaemon carinicauda. Next base: position 87,343,469 of record NC_090739.1, read on the forward strand.
ATGGAGTTGAACAGGTATTTGTATCAGCTAAAAATTGGTATAGGTGCATGATTAGGACATATATCAAATTTTTCCAATCATTAAATGTTAAAACTGGGGAACATGAAATAACACCAAATAAAAACTTAAAACTAGCTATTCAGAACTAAATCTTTCTCATTGGAGTTCATAAAAGCTAAGGACATTTCAGAATGCAAGGATTTCATGGGTAAATACTTCTTCAGTTGAACTTACACAATTGACTTTGTCCTGATGAGCGAGATTAAAGCAGACACTGGAATCAGGGATCTTTCGTGGAGCATTTGACAAGAAACTGAGTGACCTCAATCTGAAATAAATCAGTAACTTAATATATTGGAATTATCGTGCATGCTTCAAAAACATTATTTTACAGTAGTAACCTTATTTTCAAGTAAAATTAAATAAAAACAAATGTTCAAGGCAGTACCATTTTACCTCCAACCTGAGAAATGTGTACGAATGCCAGGAAGTTTCACTGAAACTAACCTAATTTTCAAACTAAAATTAACAATGAAATTTGTATTTTAACAGTGTAATTTTCTTTGTAATTAGCACAATGTGGGATTTGCTATGTGGTATTTAACTCATGCATTCCAGGAAGTTTCGTCAAAACCCTAATTTTCAAACCAATTTATCTTCCTACAATTTTATTCAAGACACCACAGTACCCATGGTCTCTATATCCAGTGTAATGTGGTCACTCAAATTCAAGGTACTATAGATTTATATACTGTATATGAATAAACCTAACTTGCAAACCAAATTAACTATTGATAGTTTTTTTACCTTCCCACTGTCCCTTCAACAAAAGCAATGGGGGAATTCAGCAAATGAATTACTTCAAGCTAAAGTTTATGTAATAATGCTAATTCTACAATAAAAATTAACTAATTATTCACTTACTGATCTCCGCTCTGCCATGGGTTGCTAGGCTTGCAATTGAACATTATTTTATTGTTCCTCTGTTTTGGCAAACAGTACATATTGTGCTACGCACGTCAGCCGAGTGGGCGAGTATTTTGGGACAAAAAATTGGTGACCCAAATACCTAAACACTACCCAAATTTTTCTAAGTCCATAAATCTATATTTTTGACAGTACCACTTTTTCTAACCAGAGAAATGTGTAATTATTTCTGCATATGAATTCCTGGAAATTTCATTGATTCCTGGAAATTTCATTGATTCCTGGAAATTTCATTGATATCAAAAATAATTTCTAACTTGAAAAATACTACATAGTTTTGATAGTACCACCAATGAGAGAGACTGTATGTGGTACACAGTACATGAATACCAGAAAGGCTCAATAAATAAATCTTTATCATCCCTGCTCCAGGACCAGAGTATCAACCAGTATAGCATGAACTAGCGGAGTATAAGTGAGACGCCCTAGTTCATTCTCCAATGAAATTGTCCTATCAACTATTAAGCTGACATGTCAGACATTAATGATTTGTCATCACATAGATCCAACAATAATACTGGAGACAAAGCTAACTGGGTGCTTGTTCACATTTTACTATCAACTATATTTGGAGTAAAGCTCAGATGACTCCTTTCCATAAATGAGGTTTCAGAGGAAGGGGGTACCTCTTGGAGGAATAAAAACGCCCCCAAAAAAGAAATAAAAGGGCATTTCCTTCTTCCTTCATCAAAACACCTTTTTTTGCTGTGTGGTCTTCCAATACCTAATACCAGATAATTGAGTAGACTTGCGTACCATGACAATCATCGTTAAACAAAGAAAAGATTAGTTCGGGCTTACCTGGCGAGAATAAATAAGATTGATACACCTCATAAGAAAGGATACCGAAGGAGGAAGCTAGATCATTCGCAGTGATTCTGTTGAGGGAATTGAAGGAGATGCTTAATTTTTGGCCACGTTTCCTCCCATAGGTGTCACAGATGCGCCGAGAAACAATGATCCCAATTTTGTACAGCTTGGATTATTTCTACTATTATTACCGTCAAAACTGTAACCCAACTTGGAAATGCTGTGCTGTATAAGACCAAGAAAGACAGCCCAGTGCATAGACAATGCTGAAAAGTAAAAAAAAAAAAAAGAATGAACAAATGCAATAAGACAAAATTTTTAACATATTGAACAAATAACAAAAAACATTGAAAATTCCACTGTGAATATAAAAGCAGATTTACCTAAAACATTCCACTAGATTCTAGAGCATACATTACTTAATTATGCTAATAAAAATTGATGGATAAAGGGAACATTCATCAGAATTCAAGCAAGGAAACAATTTTATAGTATTGCAAACATACCTTATGAAACAATTTGCTTATGAACAATTCTTTATATTCGTCCCAACTATTTCAGTAATACAGTACTATTGTATAATATATATTTTCACTAATAACTCTGAATATAATGCAAATACTAGAAAGGTCTTTGTAACCAAACCACAACATATTGGGAGCATTATTCCTGAACATTTGTGACCCAAGATTCAATAAACAGAACCTAACCAACTTAGGATACATGAAATGATAGGATTTTAAAAATTCCATGCCCTTAGCATACTGTACCCTCTATGTAAAATTCCAATAGTGTTAAATTAAAGAGTGCAGTAAATAAGAGCACTATGATTCAGTTCGTAAGAATTATTTTATCACTAAAGTCTGTGCACAAAGTGGAAACATTGAATATTCAACTGGTGTCAGGTATCGAGTGGTTTATAAACCATAGTTTTTGAAGGTTTTCAAAGTGACAGTTATTGATATTTTGTTATCTATAAGAAATTTTCATGAAAAATTTAAGAGTAAAAACTACCAAGCTTTGTGAGCCAGGGATAACTGCACCAATTGATTGATCATGTTTTAGCAATAACCCAAAACACCAAAAAGGACATGCTCCTCAGACTTCCTTTGGGGGTAATTGGGATAGCTGATCCTTATTAGTCACCAGCTTTGGTTTACAAGGAAATTGTAGCCACTAGGAATACCTTTACACTACGACTGATATGGAAAGTAATTCTTGGAACTATTCATAAATCAGTGGAAAGCATATTGAAAGCATTCAAAGGTTTTTGGTTGGGGCCCAACCCATCTGTCAGTAACTAAAGAGACCTCATTATCAATTTTAGCAAGAGAATTCCAGTCAAGCTGAAAATTTTTATATTCGAGTAGGAACAAATCATATTCCACACTAAACTTTCAAATTTATCACCTTACTTTGGAAACCACATAAAAACTAAATTACTGTTAGGTTCACTTTTTCTGACATACCTGAAGCTTTATATATGGGACAAAGCCTAACCTCAATTCCTGCTAAGCTACACTTAGACAAACTATGGTTGTATTGAAATCTATTTACTGTTACACTATTCCTTAATCAATTTTTACCACAATTTAAATATAACTAATACAACACATTTCCTAACAATACAAAAACATAGGTAACACCAGGAGGGACACCTAAGGTAAAGCATATCTGAGTAAAAAAATTTTCTTACCTTTTCCCATGCCTGAGCTGACTCGTGTACCCCGACCTACAGGTTTCCCCAAATATAAAAGCACCCATCACCATAAAATCCCGGTAAAATTATAGAACAGTGAAATAAACGGTTTGTAGAAAAAAGGTTTTGAAAATGTATTTTGTGGCGTTTTGAATACTTTGATAATAATTTCTGGGAGAAATCCATAATTTCTGAGTTACAGTGGGTAGACTACCTTAGCTGAAGAGCTAACGCTTTGAGTTGGGTATCATTACCTATTATATTTGAAACACTTAACATATACCGTGTACCAGTCCAATTGTAAGATTTAAATGAACTTGAATTAAGTTGTTCCAGTCAAGCCATCATCATAAAAAACCACTCATTACAAAAAAAAAAAAAAAAAAGTTACTACATTATAATAAAAGAGTAATCGTAATCAAACCCTATCAAAATACTGGAGCCAAGACTTCTAGGCACATAGAGTACGTAATTATCCATCTCATTTTCTAAACTCGTTCGTAGCTGTGATCATCGCATTACAAATACAGCCTTACTTGAGCAAATGAATTATTGATTTTTCTCCGCCTCAATCAACGTACTGTATCTCCTTTCATTGTTCTGGCAAGCAGAACATGCTTTGGTATGCATGCTAGCCTCGTAGTTTAGTATTTAAGCGTTAATTGTCAACTATACAAATCTAACAAGGAACGAGTTATAGCTTCATGCTCCAGCCTCTAATGATAAGTGGACTTCGTTTCAATTTCCCATCATCAAACTGATTACATTAAAAGTTTTTGCCCTAACCTTTCATTAAGAAATGTAATAAGAGCTGCACTTACGTTGTACATTCCAATGTTGGAAACAAATAGCCTGAAGGTTTAGAACATAAACCTTGGGCCCTTCATTTTGTTCGAACAAGTAACTTACAATAGAAACATCACCAATCAAGTATTTATTCTGAACTACTGGGAGGAAGGAGGCTCCTGTGGCCTGTCCCGATGACAAAAGGAACCATGAATTTTTTTTTTTTTTTTTTAATTAAAATTAGTCGCTTCTTTAACAGAGGTTTCCGCCAGCAGTTCAGTACTGTATATAGGATTAGCAATTGAGTATTTGCAAAGATGACCCCAAAATCCCAACAACAAAAGTATATCACCCCAAGCTATTGGAGGCAGTCCACTCAAAAGATTACAAACAATGCATGTGCAGTAACTGACCACCATTCTCTCCTAACCTAAACAATGGACAATATAATAGTATTCCCACTTGTCAATAAATACATAAGCTATCACAACGCAGCCCACAATTAGTCACAGTTTAACACCAAATTTTGCAGTATTTATAAAATTCTTATGGCAAATTCCAGATATTAAAGTACCACACACTTATTGGAATCATCCCAGACTTGTGTACTGTTGGTTAGGAGTTTGAGCACCACTAAAACCCAACAATATTCAGGAGAGTCCTCGCCTCACACTACTTGTGAGCTATTGAAGGGGGGGGGGGGGGGAAGCCTAGAGGTCAACCTGCCGAGTCATCACCAGCTATTGCCTGGGCCCCTTTGGTGCTAGCTTAAGTGAGGATGTGGTTTGGTCACTATCCTCTCTTGTGTTACTCATGAGAAACCTCTGTTATAGGGCATAGCTTATCAGTACTCAAGTCAACTATTTTGGTAGCCAACAGGAATCGTCCCAGACTTAAGAATTTGAGCACCACTAAATCCCGACAATATGGGTGTCCTCACCTCGCACTGCTTGTGAGCTAACGAAAGGGGGGGGGGGTGGCGGAGAGTCTAGAGGTCAACCTGCTGAGTCATCACCAGCTATTGCCTGGGCCCCCTTAGTGCTAGCTTAGGTGAAGATGGGGTTTGGTCACTATCCTGTCTGTCACTCATGAGAAACTTGTTGGGGGCATAGCCTACTACATGCATAAATAGCTAAGTTAACTGTATATCGGAATTGTATCCTCCCCAAGTGTTACCCTTACACCATCATGCTAGGTACGACGGTGACACTATCATGTTACCCGTCTACACTGCTAACACCTATCAGTGAAGACATCAAGACACCTTTTTTATTTTTATAGTAGAAAATCTTTTTCCGTCCGTCACTATAATAAGGCCGAAATCAGCTTTACCCAGAGGTTCTTCCACTTCAGAAACCTAACAAAGCCACAATCAGGCCTTTCCTAATCTACCGGTGGCCATCTTTGACTGCTAGGACCAGGTTACAATTTTTACAAATCCTTCCTAATTAGCTGGTTTTCAAATTTGCGAGGTCAATTTTCTGCAAGGAACTTTGCTCATACCAGATATTGGCTGGGAACAGTCACCTTTCTCAAATAAGCCATTTTATATCGGGTTTACATAACTATACGTGGAATCACGAGGAAGGCACTGGGTGAAATATGGCCTGGAACCCTGGATGCACTTTCCTAAAAATACTTACGAAGTATTTTCTGGGCATCTAAATGTGATGGACGTATGGACATCCAAAAATCAATATGAAAATACTTACATTCAAATGATTGTGTTAATTGAAGTACAGATAATAGACTACCGTCCAGGTTAGGCCATTAAAACATAACGTCGTTTGTCAGTGACAAGTGGAGATAGAGGATATGACAACAATGGCGGTGTGCTGTCAACTGGATACTGGAAGATGGAGACGAGAAGCACGTTCCAGTAATATGCTGATTGAAAATGTAAATCATCTCCTAATCTGTCATTGACCTAATCAAATCATGATAAATTGTTCAAAATAACTAAAGATTCTTTATAATACCATAGACACTTAATATGTTAACTGAAATCCTTTTCTGAAACCCTTTCTCTATAATTTATAAAACAATAGAATGTCTTTTTAAAGACAATGCAGGGTTTTAAAATTAAATCCGATTAATAATTAATGATTATTCAATATTGGAAATCGTTATAATTGGCAGAAAATATTAAAATTCGAGATTAGCAATTCAGGGTCATGATAGAGACATAGCCCATGCAACGGAGCCTCTAGTGATTTCATGATAGGCCTATACAGTATTTTTGTTTTGAATTCATCTTTTTTTTCATAATATTCTATCTTGTTCTGAAGTAAAGCACTGATACTATTGCATTGTCATATATGTTCTCTTTAATTTAGATTCATAATTCTATCAATAACAAAACATAAATCGTCCAATTATAATATGAAAGCTTACTTTTTTATTTTTTGAATAATGACAGACTATTCTAAGAAATAATATCGGGATGTTTATTATTCATTTTAGACTTGTAATCTCATGAAATTCAATAATTCATGGACATCCCGATAGTGTGGACACCTATAATGACTATTGACAGTAAAAAGAACTAATATAAATGGAATAATTAATGCTAGCTAGCAACTAGTTTACCGTACGAAGATATAATGCGAGATCTATAAATCCTAGTAATATATGAAATATTAATCCCAAGTAAATCTAATTTAAGTTGATGCTATAATACATTGAATTGTTAGGATAACAATTGTTAAAAAAAATATAATTTAAAAAACTGCTAGCAACTTCTGTACTTCCAAGATAGTTCATTATGATAACTATTGTCTATCATTTAAAATACTTTCATATAAAATATAATTTTCAAAACACTGTTAGGGTATAAATTCATATTACATTAAAATTGTAACAACTGCAATCTAATAGTTTATTTGACTGTAAAATAAGAAATCTTTAAGGTTACTTGCTCAACAGGTTTGGTAAAAGAAGTAGCAGACGAATTTCCAGAATTGCAGAATTGTGAGGTAACAAGTAAAGTGCCTCTGTCTTCACCCAACCAGAACCCGGTAATCGAAAACATGGAAATACAAATGGCCCCAAATGAACGTTGAATATGAAATAGAATGGGCTTTGATTGAAATTTTCCTCTATATTTTAAATATGTTCGTTACTTCGGCTGTTGAATGGCATTTTAATGTTCTTATTTAGGATTTGGGCTTATTATCGAATGAAGGACTGGCTTATAATATTATGGACATCTAATTAGTTGATAAAACTACAGTAATTAATGGATCTATTAGGGAGAGATACGGCCGTGGTTGGACTAAGGATAGAATATGCAAGGAATAGAAATAGATGGAGAAAGTCGACTCGGGAGGTCAACCTACAATGCAGTGGGATTGATAAGATCGAAAGAAGAATGGGTGGTAAACATTGAAGAATAAGAAACAAATAATACATGGCAACTATTTTGTTTAAGGGCAATGCACTGCTGTGAATTGCAAGAAATGGGTCAGGATTTTTATCAAAGTAATATTTGCAATAGAAAGGAGAGTACATTTGATTTGGCTTCAGTTATAAATTGATTAAGTTTTTTTTTATTATCAAAACAATAAATAATAAATATTAATACAGTAGTTAGCCACTTATATATTCAAGGGAACTTTAATAAATAGCTATTGTTTGAACAATCAAAATTTCCAAATAAAATCAATTTTGATAAATTAAATAATTTACATTATAAATCGATTTCTAATAGAATAAATAGAAAACAGCAATGATATTCTATTCAATCTAAAAACAAGAAATATTTAAGGAGTTTTTCAATCTTGTTTGGTAAAATAGGAAACAGACGTTATGTTTTACCAAACGAATTGACAAAATACCTTTAATGACTTCTTGTTTTATCGTGGAATAGAATATCATTGTAACAAAATACTTAAAGTGAATATTGATAATTAAAATGATGATGTCAAAATCAATCAAAATACATTTTATATGACACATTTTACAGATTAAACAATAGTTGTTTTTGGGAGAACCCGAGATCACAAGTTGTTATAAAGTTATTCTTAATTATTTGTTTCGTCCGTTTTTATTATCTTAACTAAATATGTTTAGGTCCCAAACAAAAGAATACTTTCTTTCAAATTCTCAATTCACATTACTATGAAGAAACGAGCATATCTTGATAAGAGTTACAGAGAACAGTGCCTTCCTTAAAAACAAAATAATTACAAGTTACATTCTACTAAAGGTTTATAAATTACTTTCAATAGCTGACCATAGCATCGGTGTCCATATTTTATGCACGAATAACAAGTCTATAATTGAAAACATTAAGACGAAAGAGGAAGCTAAATTTCATAGAACAGAGATGAGAATGCTAAGGTGGATTATGGGAATATCACTGTTTGAAAGAATGGTAAATGATGAAATAAGAATGGCAGGAGTAGTAGTTAGGGCTCGGCCAGACCAAGCGCGGCTAGCGGCGAGGTTAGCGACAAGAGGTAATGGCGGCAAATTGAAACCTTAGGTACCTTATGTAGGTGGCCAGATAGGAGGCGCGAGGCTTCCCGCACCTCCTATCTGGCCACCTACATAAGATACCTAAGGTTTCAATTTGCCGCCATTACCTTAATGGCGGCAAATTGAAACCTTAGGTATCTTATGTAGGTGGCCAGATAGGAGGCGCGAGGCTTCCCGCGCCTCCTATCTGGCCACCTACATAAGATACCTAAGGTTTCAATTTGCCGCCATTAAGGTAATGGCGGCAAATTGAAACCTTAGGTATCTTATGTAGGTGGCCAGATAGGAGGCGCGAGGCTTCCCGCACCTCCTATCTGGCCACCTACATAAGATACCTAAGGTTTCAATTTGCCGCCATTAAGGTAATGGCGGCAAATTGAAACCTTAGGTATCTTATGTAGGTGGCCAGATAGGAGGCGCGGGAAGCCTCGCGCCTCCTATCTGGCCACCTACATAAGATACCTAAGGTTTCAATTTGCCGCCATTAAGGTAATGGCGGCAAATTGAAACCTTAGGTATCTTATGTAGGTGGCCAGATAGGAGGTGCGGGAAGCCTCGCGCCTCCTATCTGGCCACCTACATAAGATACCTAAGGTTTCAATTTGCCGCCATTACCTTAATGGCGGCAAATTGAAACCTTAGGTATCTTATGTAGGTGGCCAGATAGGAGGCGCGAGGCTTCCCGCACCTCCTATCTGGCCACCTACATAAGATACCTAAGGTTTCAATTTGCCGCCATTAAGGTAATGGCGGCAAATTGAAACCTTAGGTATCTTATGTAGGTGGCCAGATAGGAGGCGCGGGAAGCCTCGCGCCTCCTATCTGGCCACCTACATAAGATACCTAAGGTTTCAATTTGCCGCCATTAAGGTAATGGCGGCAAATTGAAACCTTAGGTATCTTATGTAGGTGGCCAGATAGGAGGTGCGGGAAGCCTCGCGCCTCCTATCTGGCCACCTACATAAGATACCTAAGGTTTCAATTTGCCGCCATTAAGGTAATGGCGGCAAATTGAAACCTTAGGTATCTTATGTAGGTGGCCAGATAGGAGGCGCGAGGCTTCCCGCACCTCCTATCTGGCCACCTACATAAGATACCTAAGGTTTCAATTTGCCGCCATTACCTTAATGGCGGCAAATTGAAACCTTAGGTATCTTATGTAGGTGGCCAGATAGGAGGCGCGGGAAGCCTCGCGCCTCCTATCTGGCCACCTACATAAGGTACCTAAGGTTTCAATTTGCCGCCATTACCTCTTGTCGCTAACCTCGCCACTAGCCGCACTTGGTCTGGCCGAGCCCTTAGAGATGATAAGAGTCTAGCGACTTAGATGGTGTGAACACGTGGTGAGGATGGATGGTGGGGAGGGAATGAAGAGGGCTTGAGAGCAACCTGTTAGGGGGAAATGCTCAAGAGGGAGGCAGAGAATTAGATGGTGAGTTTGGTGAAGGATGATATGGAGAGAAGAGGTTATCTTTGATGGAAGGCATTGGAGATGCGCATCTGGCAACCGACCCTTTAATGTATGGATAATGGTGGGGAAAGAAGACAATACAATTCTGTTGTAGCCTATATAAAAGGACTTCCTTTTGTTGTATATTGTGGGTGTTTTTACGAACGTGTCTGTTCTGGAAAATTGTTTAACTTTTGTTTCGTCACTCAAGATTAGCAAAATGCTTAAAAAAAATTGTTTTACAGTTAAATAGAACATAGATGGTACTATACTGTATAGCCTACTTATTTTGATTATTTCATATTTCCCCAAAAATTTCACAAAAACACGTACTGTATATGGCAAAAATATTATAGTAAAAATATGTGAAAACTTGATGGTTCTCAATATTAATTTGCACAACTCCGAAAACAGCAAATAATTTCATAAAGTCTTAGATGGAAACAAAATGCAATCGATTGTAGACTAATTAAGGCTAAAATATTACATGTTATGAAATTTGTCTGCATTTTGGACACTGATAAAAACAAAAATATTTAAAATTTCCAATAAAGTTCAACTTTGAGAAGTGCTGGATGTGCATGAAAAGCAACATTTTCTGGATCTTGAATTTAGTTTTCATTTTAACGAGCTTCCGGAAATCGTAACTTAAATAATTTGGTGTGATGATTTTAAATTTACAATCACCAAATATAATTATTATTACTAAATACAGGATCAATAATCTGTTTGCATAGAATGTGGAAAAAGGTACGTTAGAAAATTTATTTGAAAAACTACGCTGAATATAAATAGAGATTTTCCGTAAGTTTAGAGTTTGATATGAAACATTTTGCATCTCTCTCTCTCTCTCTCTCTCTCTCTCTCTCTCTCTCTCTCTCTCTCTCTCTCTCCTCTCTCTCTCTCTCTCTCTCTCTCACTCTCTCTCTGGAATTTAAAGAATCCAAATTCAAAGTTTTGCAACATAAAATATATGCTAAGGTTTGTTCAGAAAACAAACTCTTCTGCTTTGTTTGTTTTACCATGACAAATTTAACAAAAATCTTTCTAGATTTCCAATTTATCAGAAAAGAAAAAACTATTTCATATAATTACTTTTTAAATAAACATAATCAATATTTTTCTATTTACTTATGACTAAATATAAATTTCAAATTCTAATTTCGAAAATAAGAACAATAGTTTGTTATAGACGAATATCTGGAGGGAGGGCAAAGCCTAAAGTAATATTAACATCGCTGGCAACCGTTAAAATGAAATGGATTACTTATATATATATATATATATATATATATATATATATATATATATATATATATATATATATATATATATCAATGTAATATCTTAATTATATTTGATACAACATAACTCGAATATTTCGAAAAATGGCGTAGTTTACTCTATACAAAATTGTCCTAGAAACCAGTTTCATTTTAGTTCCGTTTCTCTTAAGGTATTTGTTTCTATTTGATATGAATGAAGCTATTCGAAAATTACGAAAATTTTTGAAAGTTTAATAATATTATGATTTGTTTTATTCTGAAGGTATGTTTTGAAAAGTCACATGTCATTGCATACATACATACACACACACACACACACACACACACACACACACACATATATATATATATATATATATATATATATATATATATATATATATATATATATATATATATATATATATATATATATATATATATATATATATATATATATAAAATATCATCTCATCTTACGCCTATTGACGCAAAGGGCCTTGGTTAGACTTCGCTAGTCGTCTCTATCTTGAGCTCTCAAATTAATACTTCTCGTCTCTTCATCTCTTACTTCACGCTTCATAGTTCTCAGCCATGTAGGCCTGGATTTTCCAATTCTTCTAGGGCCTTGTGAATCCTAGTTGACAGTTTGATAAAGTTGTGTGTGTACATATATTACACAGTTTCATCCATGTGTCGACATATTACAAGATAAAACTAATATCTTTTGGATAAATGAAAAACTTGCAGTTTAAAATTTGATTGAAACTTGCATTAGCAACGGATGGTGTTATAAGGGTAGGCCTATGCATATAAATTATTACATAAAATAAGATGACATAGATAGGAAGCATAAAACTGGTACATATGCTGAAATCAAAGAAAACATTGATTGTAAAATCAACTGATAAGGTTTCAGCAGTTAATAATAAGGAAACAATTATGACCAATATAAAAGCCCAAGTTGAAAGCACTGGTGAAACAAAAGTTAGCCACCTGTTCATAAAATTTGCTGATAAACAGAACCTGGAGCAGGCAAAATCAGAATTGGAACAAGGTAATGTAAACAAGACCACTGTTGCTGAAAAAAGAAAACTTAAACCGAAGATAAAACTTACTGATGTGCCAGATAACGAGGATATTCAAAGTCTAAAGCTTAAGAACCAGTGGCTAAAAAGACACATCGTAGAAACTGATGATCTGATTATCATAATGCAAGAAAATTCAAGAATGGATAAACATAAACACTATATTGTAAAATGTACACCTAAGATACGTAAAATGGAGATAAACTTAGTACCCCATATAGAATATGTAATGTTTATGACCTTTACATGCCCTACCAGTGTTACAAATGTCAGGAATTTGGGAAAAGTGCAGCAAATTGCAAGAATAAACAATCGTGTCCCAAGTGCGCAGGAGAACATAAAGCTGGTCATTGCAGTATTGTTGAAGTTAAATGCATAAATTGTGTGAAAAAGAACTATGATGACACAATGCATAAATCTTATGATAGAGTAAATTGCGAACTTTGAATATCCTCGTTATCTGGCACATTAGTAAGTTTTATCTTTGGTTTAAGTTTTCTTATTTCAGCAACAGTGATCTTGTTTACATTACCTTGTTACAATTCTGATTTTGCCTTCTCCAGGTTCTGTTTATCAGCAAATTTTATGATCAGGTGGCTAACTTTTGTTTCACCAGTGCTTTCAACTTGGGCTTTTAAGTTGCAAGAATAAACAGTCGTGCCCCAAGTGCGCAAGAGAACATAAAGCGGGTCATTGCAGTATTGTTGAAGTTAAATGCATAAATTGTGTGAAAAAGAACTATGATGACACAATGCATAAATCCTATGATAGACTAAACTGCGAAGTTTATAAACAAGAAATAACAAGAGCCAGAAACAATATTGACCATGGCTTCGATTAAGAAAATATCATGTAATCTAATAGATATACAATCCATTGGCAATAAAACTCATATGATTAAGGAAGTCGTATGTGATCAAGATGTGGATATTTGCTTATTAACTGAAACTTGGTAGAGTGGGAATGTGAGTGACAGATCGAAAATAAATGAAATGACACCTAAATCTTATAACTTTTATTATGAACCAAGAGAAGACAAAAGAGGGGGTGGCATTGGAATCTTAATTAAGAAATCATATAAAGTTACAGTTATAGTTAATTCATTTGAATATATGAATATTAAAATTCTATCTAGAAATGTAAATCTACAAATAGTTATACTCTATAGACTACCGAGCAAAAGCAAAAGAATGTTTCTAGATGAATTTAATAACTTACTAGATACATTGAACGATAATCGAAATATAATTATATGTGGTGATTTCAACCTACATCTTGATAACAGAGTAGACCCATGTGTCAATGAATTTAGAGATTTGACTGACAACCACGACCTTGAAAACATAGTGTCTGAACCAACAGCTCAGTCTAATCATATACTAGATCTAGTTATAGTAAAAAAAAAAAAAAAAAAAAAAAAAAAAAAAAAAAAAAAAAAAAAAAAAAAAAAAAAAAAACATCATACTAAATATGGAGATTGAACCTGACTGCTCTATATCCCCAATAATGTCTTTTGAAATAGATGTTAGACAAAAGAATGCAATACAGAAGGAAATCACATACAGAATTAAGACCAACTTTGATCCAAAAGAGTTCATTGAACAAAGCCTAGAGGATATAAAAGGGATAACACCAGTCTGTAACTGAGAAGAGAAGCACACCCTAGTAGAGAGACAATCCTGTATAAACTGCATTACTGATAGAAGTAAAACAATACTTGCAACTAATTATAATAATAGGTGCCCGGAAAAAACAAAAACAATCACAATTAAAGAAAAATCGAATTGGTTTGATAACGAATTACATGAAGAAAAAAAATGGAGGATAAATGGAAAAGAAATAAAAATAATGAAAACTGGCAACATTACAAAACAGCTAGAAATTGCTACAATTACCTTATCTTAGTTAAAAAAAGGGCCTATTATAAAAAAAGTGTGCAATGAAAATGACCCACGGAAAATACATAATAACCTAAAGAAACTATTAGGTCTAAAGACAGAAATAGTATTGTCTGACATAACTAATGATCCTAAATGCCTAGCAAATGATTTTATTGATTATTTTGAAGAAAAAATAAATCAAATCTGCTCCAGTTTTCGCAACATCGGCACAACAGATCGAAGGAATACATCAATAACAGGTGTAAGCAAGCTAAGGGTATTCAAAGAGTTAAGTCAGAGTGATTATATGAGAATAATAAAGAAAGTAAAATTAACCTACTGCGGAAATGACCCATTTCCAATTAACGAGGTAAAAGATGCAGAAAATTTCATCAGACTACAAGAGACTTACCGAAACATGGTAAATATGAGTCTAACACAGGCAGTTTTCCCTGATTGTGATCAAGTTGCATGTATCAAGCCTGTGTATAAAGAAAAAGGTCATACAGACAATTTAACTTCATATAGGCCAATATCAAAACTGTCATATTTTTTCGAAAATTATTGAAACTGCTGTACACGAACAAACCTGGAAACATCTGAAAAAATCTAATGCCATACCTGATGATCAATCTGCATACAGAGAAAATTACTCCACAGAAACAACAGAGTTAGCGATTAAAAATGACACAAATGAAATTATAATAAATGGCAAGTGTTGCATTCTTGTGATGCTTGATCTAATTGCAGCATTTGATACTGTAGAACATACATATCTGATGGAAGACCTTAAAGCTGTGGGCATCGTAGATCGAGCATGTGACTGGTTTGTGAGTTATCTTGAAAACCGCAAATTTAAGTAGTAATATCAGATCTTGAACCTGAGACAAGAAAACTAACCAAAGGGGTGCCTCGAGGCAGTGTACTAGGTCCTCTCCTGTTTGAAATTTACACGATTGAACTGGCAAATATACTTGAAACTCACAGAGTTAAATTTAAAATATACGCTGATGATACACAATTCTATTTCCCAATAGAATCAGTTGATGAAGCTAAAAGAAAGATACATGAAATAATGAATGACATTAAGGCTTGGATGTTAACAAAAAAGCTCAAGCTCAATGAAGATAAAAGTGAATGTATTATTTTTGGAAATGAAAAAGATATAAAAAGAATCGAATGCTTCCAAAGAATTGAAATAGGTCAATCGATCATTGACCTAAAGAAATCTGTCAGAAATCTTGGAGTAATCATGGATGATAGACTGACAATGAATGAACATATAAATAATATGGTAAGAAATTGTAACTATCATATTAGAAACATAGCATTTATTAGTATATAAATACTTAGATGAAAAATCTATGGCCATACTCATTAATCACCACATATTTTCAAGAATTGATTACTGCAACTCACTGTTCTATGGCTTACCAAATAATCAGCCGAAGAAAATTCAGAGTACAAAACAGAGCCGCTAGATTAATAAAAGGACCACACAATAGGGAAAGAGTTACCCCTGCACTAATTAAATTACACTGGCGAAAATTGAATACAAGCTACTCTTACTAACGTTTAAGATACTGAACCAAAATATCTAAAAGAATGCCTGAACAAACTAGAACTAGAAACAAATGTTAACATAAGACACATGAGTGACAAACATAGGCTATCTGAACTAAGAGCAAATAATAAATTTGGTGAAAGGGCTTTTAGCTACTGTGTGCCTAGACATTATAATAAACTGCCAACTGAAATGAAGGACCTAAAGGGAGCAATTGAATTTAAGAAGAAACTAAAGACATTACTTTTCACAAGATCCTATGATTTGGAAGATGCTACAATCAAAGAATTGTATGTTATAATGAAAATGTTTCGTTAGATGATTGATGTGGACCCGTCCGAGAAGTAGTTCACTCGACTTCAGTGGAGGGTTGGATTTAAAACCAAAACAAGTAAAACAAGTAAGTAAGCAAAGGTGTCTGGTTACAGTTCCAGTTTCATCAGAATAGATGCTCACTAGAACGTCAGCCAGGCAAACACCCCACACCTTCCCAACCATAGCAGTGGACTCCCAGGTAAATAACTACGGTCTCGGGCTGGGTTCGATCTGCTGTCCTGCGAATGCTATGCTTAATGACAAGGAGCAGAGTAAGCATTTAAATCTGTAATTATTTTGTGTTCAAAAATCTTCCCTGACTAGAATATGCCATCTTATGCTTATTTCGCTTTGGCTATGGAAATATAAAGATAGAATTCCTTACGGGAGAAGTTACATTTTTTAAATTGGTTACTTTTAAGTTGAATTTGGTACCGTAGGCAAGACGCGAATGTGCCATGGTTACCAAATTTACTTCCTATTGTCTATCTTTTGTAAGAGCATACAGGGTAAAAGGTTTTTCCATCTCTCTCTCTCTCTCTCTCTCTCTCTCTCTCTCTCTCTCTCTCTCTCTCTCTCTCTCTCTCTCTCTCTCTCTCTCTCTCTCTGAGGCTGTACAAAAGGTTTGAAAACTATGAATGAATATTTCTTTAAATAACTTCCTATGCATGTTATAAAGCTTTGTGACTAAACAAGTACAAAAGCGATATGAACAAATCCAAATAAATGCAAATTTGCATGCAATCAAAAAATGTCTACTGACAATTCTTACCTCATTCAGTCACTTCTCTCGAGGAAACTAACAGAATTCCTCATCATAACACGTGTTCCTCACCATTATCACTCTTCGGACACACCAAAAAATCCTCGAATAGCTCTCCACGAAACAAATAATGAAATAATTTTTTTATGTAATCGTGTGAAATCACAAAGGTGAAGATATTCAATTGCCTTGGTAGTCATTTTCTTCGACGGTACATACGAACACCACTAGATTTTACAAAGTAAAACTGTATATGGGACGTCAGTCACGTCCCGTCCTTACTTGAATGACCAGTGGATAATTGGTGCCTATGATCCGTGTGTCTGTCAGGCTTGTCAGCCTAAACTGAGGCCGGAGGGGAGGCCCGGAGCACTTTCTGGGTGTGTGACAGTTGTGACTGCGTGTGTGTGAACTATGAACAAAAGAACAACCGCGGCCCGCGAGTTTAACTTTGAAGTTTGACAGTTACCGGGGCGGGTAACACTTGCAGGCAGATAAACGGTTCTCAAAAGTAGGCTTTCAACCTCACGGTTTCTAACACTGTTCGAAATGTTAGGTCGGCCGTGGCTTTAGCATTGTAATTGTATCTCATACCGTAAATAATGTAGGAGTTTAAGTCAAATATTAAAAGACTATAATCTCCTCAAATTATTAATTACGACGTTCGACAAACTTAACCTGGGTATGATTGTATATTGTTTGGAGAGATCTACAATTCGTGAATTCGAACAAATGACAAAGTCAACCTCACGTGACCCGCACAGAATATGATCTTAACTTACACATTAATTATTAGTCTTTAAGACTGAGTAACTATGATCTTGAGTTTTTCTTTTTAAGTGAACCAAGAAATTACTTGAATTATTACATATATAACTAATTTTAAGAAGTAAAAGCGAAAAAGAATGTTGATTGGATTAACCGTTGGTTAGCCTTGGCCTAATGTACGTAAACATCTTAATAATTAGTCCCGAACCTAACCATTGGGTAAGACTGTAACCATGGCTTGAAGGTAATACTTCGAACGTGTAAGTTGGCTGCAGCTTTATCGATCTATACTTTATAACGATAGGGGCCATATCTAACATTTGGTAAGAATGTATATATTGGTGTCACAATTTAAGACATCTGAGACTCTAACTATGGGAAATTGGTATGTAAAGCATGCAGGCCCTACCTGTTTCTGGTGTTTGGACTTGGCGGAAGATTTGAAATATTGGCAAGGTAACACATAGACCTTGGGTAACACTATCTCATAATATTTAGTAAATCGTAAAACTAGATTCTTAATATGGTATTTCAGACCAAGATCAATAACATTTCCCCTGTACAGAAAACCTATTTGACAAGTAATAAAAAGTTTACGCTTGTAAAGTGTTTGCCCATTCGTTTAAGACCACCCCATTAAAACTACTATAAGTCCATTTTCTCTAAATCTCCCGAGCTAAAATCATAGAAAATGTTGCTTGTTTCATAGACCGCTGTCTAATATAAATTGGATTTTATTTAATCTCTATAGGATGATAGAAAGTAAGGATTTAAATACTCGAGAGCGTATTTTAATTTTATTCCATTTTTTTTATGTAACTGGTATATGATATTCCTCTAATCAGATAACGGTAATTTTGTGCTATATCGGTTCCCCAGTATGTTTTCCCCACCCAAAACCCCGGGTTCCCAAAGGGGGTCCCCCATTATCGGCGGATATAGATGTATATATATTTCTGTAACTATTCATTTGCGACGGGAACGAGTGCTATTTTCGAAGGGAGCGTAATTTTTCCTATAAGAAAAGTAGTTGGAATACTAGGATACATTGCCATGTAATAATATACAATGAAACCACTGGTTATGATTTTAGCTCGGGAGATTTAAGAAATGCATTTTTTTATATAAATCACTGGATCTACAGACATGGCCTACGTGTAAAAATGGGATGAATATTCAGAAAGAGATCAAAGATATTTGTTTAATATGTACTGTTGTTTTTCGATTCAATACCCCCTTATTTTTTACTACGGAGTATACTATAATATGTTTCGTTTTTTTTACTATTCGTATGATAGATACACATCTATACGTATTTTTATGATATATAATTAGCTTTAAGTGTTTTCAAGATTATTAGAACCTTATTAGCTTCGGGTAATAGTTAAGAAATCGAAATAAACTCAATGCAACCAGTGAAAATATTGAATAGAATGTTAGCTGCCTGAATTCTGTTACCAATCTTTTTAATGCTAAAAGTAATGCTTATAGCATAAGAAAAATATCTGAAGGAATTTTCTTCTTTGCATAACATGCTAGGTAATTGGATAAAAGTGAAACTAAAAATACTCTCTCTCTCTCTCTCTCTCTCTCTCTCTCTCTCTCTCTCTCTCTCTCTCTCTCTCAATAATTAGTACGATTTCATTGTTAACTATATATTGTTTATATATGAGAAAGAATTGTTTTGTGTTCATTAATTACAGGTTACGTCGCTTCACACGACTTAAGGGTGTAGCCATTCTTTACAAAAGGCCTACCTTTTTCTCCTACTGCATATTTTGATAACAATTGTTTATTATTGGTTCTTTGTTTCTTCCAAATTGCAGTATGCACGATTGTATTAAATCACTATAATCTTAAATTGTATTTCTTAATTAGAATATATTTAATAGAATAACCTTGTTAATGAAAAAAAAAAAAACACTTCAACAGTTCTCTCATCAATCAACCTTCTACTTTTTAGTTCAATTTCACACCGAACTTTGTTGTTATATTTACATCTCGTTTCAATACTTAGACCAACAAACTTTATTGGATGATATTGAAGCTACATTCTGTTTTTAGAGGATTTTATTCTCTTAAAATATTGATATGATACACAGGAACATAATAAAACATAATAAAATTCTGTAAGTATACAGTAACGTAACAAAAAATAAATTACAATACTTGTACTCAAGATATGAAAACATATTTGGGGTATCAATCTAATCCTCTTAGATATTGGGATCAATGTAAGTTTTAAAGCAGTATATACAAATGTAGGCCTAAGACAGTAGGTGGAATAATTTATCACACAGTAGTTATGGACAATGTTCAATTAATTGTAATTACTGAGCGAGTATGTATATGCTTATTAATTAATTTTATTAATGCACTGTCACAGGAACCCTTATGTTTTCGCATTAGGAAACCAGCTAAATGTATAAAAGAAAAAAAAAGTGTTATTCAGTATGTATGTAAACATGTATGAGAGAGAGAGAGAGAGAGAGAGAGAGAGAGAGAGAGAGAGAGAGAGAGAGAGAGAGAGAGAGAGAGATTTGGTGTTTCACTTCTATCTAGTTCCCTATCTTGTTATGCAAATAAGATAATTCCTCTAGCTATTTTTCTAATAGTATTTCAACTACAACCAGTCTGATAGTAAAAAATAAAATTTTTAAATATATGCAGCTATTTGAAACAAAAGGACGGAATCCTTCAAATAATTATGGAATAATAATAATAATAATAATAATAATAATAATAATAATAATAATAATAATAATAATAATAATAATAATAATAATAATTAATGAAGTGACTTCGGAGCCAATAGTAATACTATTAGTTCTTTATTGAAAGATAAAGGTAACTAAAAGAAATGGAAATGTGGTACAATCATTAAAAAAAGCACATGAAATAAAATATAAATCCTTCAATATGTATACTAATCATACCAATAAAAGGCAACACATTAGTAGTCTAGAACTCACTTTGAATAAATAAAATCATAAGTAGACAATCCACCGAGTAAAGCAGGTATCCGGTGATAAGGGGGGGGGGGGGAAATAAACAGTAATTATCACAAAACAAGTGGAAATTCGAACGACACAGACACGTTATTTGAGACTGTCGTCACCCATAATCCTTTTGATGGGTTTTCCTCATATTCTAGTGTATGTGAGCGTGTACACTTCTAATCAATCTAATTTTACAGGTGTAGAAACCCGAGTTATCAAGTACTATATTTTGAAAATTCCAGCACAACAAGGACTAAACGATCAGGCCTTGTTTGGTTTCCTCAACGCTACTTTTGGAAAGTAGAATCCCTTATGCAATGCAATGTTCGTTTTTTTATAATCTTAAAGACAGATGGGAATTAGTCAAGACTGCCTGTTGTTGTAGAACACTCAGAACACTCGCCTGAAGAGATTTCGTCCTTCTGGCTGTTCTCGTATCGCGAGTGGCTATGCAGAACGAATGGGACACTTTTCAGTCTCGAAAGGCTTTGTTGAACATCTTGACGTAAATCAGCGACAATGTGTCAGTCGCTGTACCTCCGTCTTTATAAATACGGTATGAAAGATCACAATCCAATACCAAGAACGAAAACCTAGACTTCTTTCGACTCTGCCATCCAAAGTATTACAGTATTTAGACCTTGCTGCTACCAGCGACATTTCAAGTTCGTTCACAACCTCCAGAGTTAGATCCCTGCAGAAGTCACTGTCTATTCCTTGCGGGTAGAACACTTCTGCTCAAATACACATCTTTAAAGGGATCACCATACACAGGAACATAAGGATTGTCTGCACAATGGCTTCGATGCATAGTGGCACATCCATCCTAAGTTCTATTAATTGTCCTCCTAAACAGCAGCAGATGAAGACATTTTGGTTGCGCCTAAAACTCAAAATTAGTTTAAACCTTCACTTTTTGAGTCATTGTTTAACCTAGAAAAGGGAAAGAAAAGGTAAAATTAAAACAAAAAATATAACAGAAGATTAACTGGGGCCGTTTTACCAAATGGGAGAATCTGTTTTTTTCTAGATTACCTTTTTCCTTTGTAGTTCCCGTTCCTTTAGGATTTTCATTAAAAGTTGGTAGCTATTTTCAGAAAAAAAATATAGCTAATATCAGAACAAATTTAGAGCTAATTTCAGAAAAAAAATTATAGCTAATTTTGAAAAATTATAGCTAATTTTGAAAAATTATAGCTAATTTTATAAAAATTATAGCTAATTTTATAAAAATTATAGCTAATTTCAGAACAAATTTATAGTTAATTTCGGAAAAAAATTATAGATAATTTCAGAACAAATTTATAGCTAATTTCGGACAAGCTTATAGCTAATTTCAGAACAAATTTATAGATAATTTCAGAACAAATTTATAGCTAATTTCAGAACAAATCAGAGCTAAACTCAGAAAAAATATAGCTAATTTCAGAAAAAAAAATATATCTAATTTCGCATTTATTTTCGCCTTTATTTGGTGGTACATGAACGCACATAGTATTTGGTTTACACTTTGATTACAAATAATAAATCAAGCAATTTACTAATAAAACAACGATCATTAGTCTCTCAATGCAAATATATTATTTTTAGTCGTTTATAATAAAATTAATCCACTTTCAATACCACGAATCAAAACTACTTATCGAATTAAAAAAAATATAAACCTTATACCTTATAACATATTAAAACTAGAGGCTCAATGATAAATCTATTTTTAGAGAGGGCAATAGCTTTATTCCCCTAGATACAGTAAAATCTGAGAATTCCAACAAAATATTGTATCTCCAAACTTATGTTTAATCTTACGAGCTAAATTTCACATCCCAGTAACACTTAAATTACTTAAAGGATAACAAAGGGGACACGTTTTATTAACTGTTTCGGTAAATTAACATTTAACATTGGCATGTTAAAAATTTGAATATGAGGCCACAGTTTGCAAGATTTCACCAGTAATAAAGTCATAAGAAGAAGTCTATGCTTAAGTTTGTGTGCTGAAAATAAATAAATAAATATGCACTAAATACTAAAGCAAAAATCTAACTTAAAATGAAAAGTAATAAAATATTGGTAATAGTTGAAAGCAATTGGCTATACTAAGTGCTCTTACCGTAAACAATGTCATCATATAATATGCTCTCCTGGTTTGGGCATTCATGGGGAATTATCAAGAGAAATAATTTCATATAACAAGTATTTAATTTTAGTTCACTTAGATTTTCTTTTATTTCATACAAAATAATCTATTCAATGCTACATCTACAGACCTGGGTGAACTAGGTAGTGAAGTTGAAATTTTGATACTCTATACAAGAATCAGAAATTTTAAGTGGCGAAAGTGAGGTAGAAAGTAGTTGTAGTAACATTGTGTGTAGATGAAAACAAAATATCTTAAATTTTCATAAATAATTATCATTAACAGTGGAGGACTCTTTACAGAACAAAAATGTCAAGTTATAACAAGACAAAATAACTCTTAAATCTACTCGGTTAATACTGTCTTCGGTGATATACTGTTTCTAGCAACTCCTGATTCTAAGGCAAAGAAAAGTCACAAGCGTAAAGATGGTTTGGATACAGCAGTTTCGCTTCTAATTGCTTCTACAAACTAAATGTTTGAAATTTTTAGTGAAATTTCCATGGGAACCAATGTCTTATAGGCATTTTAAGATGTTTCAATTTAAAACGTTGAAGAATTACTTCATATCTCCCAGTAAAACCAAACTGTGCAAATTGACATTCACCTTGAACCTTATATTAACATTTATGCTTGCCTACTAGCGCGGTGGCTGTATTAACATCAAATTTTATGCTTGCCCACTAGTGCGATTTCTCAACATTTAAGACTGTAGGCCTACATAATATATGAAATTAAGCATCGAAATTCTTTACAGTTTAGACGAAGCAACATTTCATACACGGACCATTAATATGTTCATAAACTGGATTCACAATTACAGAAGCTTACATCCAATTCGTTGACAATTTTAATATTAACCTTATACTGTAACATTTATTACGAAAAAATATTGAACGTGTCACGTACCAATAACAGTATCTCGAAAAGGAGTCAGATAACCTATAATATAACGAGGTTAAGAGGCCCTTAAAGAGATCCATTGAGATGTCTTGGCCGTTTGTGTTAACAGACGTAGGCCTAATCCGTTAGTATGTATATATCTGCTTCTTTAAAAGGTCTCGTAGATTGAAGGAAGGGTGATGATCAATTGATGAATGCATTCTATAAACCTTTGATTCTATATTATAAAAGGGGTTAACAATGCTCTAGTCGCAGCATTAAAGTGTCTTGGCCTACAACGAACTTTCGCCCGCTTAAGAAAACTTAACCCCTTTTCCTAAAATCATGTGATTGTATTCAATACTAATCCTCCAGCTTGTGACTGCTATTAACGGTTAAAGTATTTCAAAGTACCATCTAACCGCAAGAAAAATCAGACAAGATTATTAAAATTATGTTGAATTCCATTCTTACAATTTGTTGCTTGTGATAAAATTGTAAATTTTGCCTTGCGAGTGAAATCTCTCCTCTCCAAAATTGTAATTATCCTAATTTGTCCATCAATTTGAAAATAGCCAAATAAGAATAGGCCTATCTTACATATTCTTTACGTCTGGGGAGGGGAGGGGGGGGAGCAAACTCAAAAATCATAAAAAAACCATTACAGTATGTGCTCCCACAACATTCGACTCTTAATATCCAAAGCATCATAGACTAAAGAAAACAAACAGTCTTAATTATTTTTGTTTCATAAAAAAACAACAAAAACTTCATTCCTCTTTATAGAAAGCCAATACAAAGCTGTTTTTACTCCACGCTCTCAGACTCTTGCCTAACTATGCGATGTTTGTTGGGACATTTGACTACCTGTGGGTGGTCCCTCTGTGGAACGTCGACAGGTAGGCCTAGGGACTTCTTTATGTACCGTGCAACCAACATCTGGGGGTATTCTTGCCACTTGTTCAACGTCTCCTTTGGTGTAGCTACCTGTTCAATAAAGATAGAATTTTTATTCAGATTAAGTTTTTGTGATGACTTTGGGGTCGCAGCTTTTATTATCATCATTAATACTAGCTAACTACGATAGTTGGAAAAGCAGGAGACTATAAGCCCAAGGGGTCAAACAGGGAAAATGGACCAGTGAGGAAAGGAAACTAAGAAGTGAACAGACTACAAGATGAGTAATGAACAATCATAATAAAGTATTTTAAGAACAGCAACAACATTAAAATATTTTAAGAACAGCAACAACATTAAAATAGATCTTTCATAAATAAACTATAAAAACTTCAAAAACAAAAAGAGAAATAGGATAGAGAACTCTACTCCAAGACAGTGGAAGACCACGGTGCAGAGGCTTTGGCACTACCCAAGACTGGAGAACTATAGTTTGAATTTGGAGTGTCCCCCTCGAGTAATTGGGTTTTCTCTCATTGGGAATAGTTATTACATATTTCAGAATTATCCTCAGCAGTTGACTATCAAATAATTGGGTCTATTTCATCCCAATTACTTATATTTATCTTAGGTTTTTAAAATAACAGCAAGCTAAAAATCCAACCCCACTAACAATATTGCACCAATTTGCATATCAGCAATTTTTCAGGACAGTTTCTAAATGATTGGATTATAAATGCTGGTAAAAACTTACCTAGCTGGTTATATAAATGTCAAAATCTTTACTATTGTAATGTCAAAATATTTAGAGTAGATTAAGACCTACTGACACAAAAAATAAAAACGGAAAAACTTTTTACCTGGTCCCCGTTCAATCTATTGAGTAGCGTGACGCACACTACAGCTCCCTTGATCCCCGCTTGGTGGCAAAGGGCAGCGAAACACAGAGACTCCATCTCCATGTTGACGATGTTTTCGGCGTGGATCCTATTAAGGAATTCCAGCTTGTCCTTTTCTGTGTAATCGCAGAAGGCTCCGTCTAGTCTTCCCTGGCCTGTGATAGATGGATTATTATTATTATTATTATTATTATTATTATTATTATTATTATTATTATTATTTGCTAAGCTACAAACCTAA
Organism: Palaemon carinicauda; assembly: GCF_036898095.1. Taxonomy (NCBI): domain Eukaryota; kingdom Metazoa; phylum Arthropoda; class Malacostraca; order Decapoda; family Palaemonidae; genus Palaemon; species Palaemon carinicauda. The sequence goes on from NC_090739.1 coordinate 87,369,378, forward strand.
TTGGAAAAGCAGGATGCTATAAGACCAGGGGCTCCAACAGGGAAAATAACCCAGTGAGGAAAGGAAACAAGGTAAAACTAAATATTCTAAAAACAGTAATAACATTAAAGTAAACATTTCCTATATAAACTATAAAAACTTTAACAAAACAACAGGAAGATAAATAAGAACAGTGTGCCCGAGTGTACCCTCAAGTAAGGGAACTCTAACCCAAAATGACAATAGATGTCGACTACAAAAACAACTAAAATTCACGTCAAAATAAAAAATTATGCAATTGAACCCTCAAAATGATAATGCTTTGAAAAAAGAAGGTAATAAATCATAGCAAAAATACCCCTATGTCTTAAAAGGGTCAATAGACGAAAACTGGATTCCACAAAAATACCCAAAAAAAGTGTTTAAATCCCCTTTCAAGTTGTATGTATATGCATATATCTAAAAACTGTATAACACAAGATATGTATCATATTAGACTGAAATATAAAATTCACTTCAAACTAATAAAGAAATGTAATGAATAATTTGCTTTTGATATCCATAATATGGAAACTTTATTGCTTTCCAAATTCACTCGTCGAACTTAGGCTAGAAATGTTTCATAATTAGATCACGGTGGTTAGAAATGGCCATAACGTGACCTAGGAGTAACCCAGGCCAAGGGCTTTGATGTAAATAGATTCCTTACCTTCGTAAAAATCGTAGGTACACATGGTCTTGCCCACGGTAATGGTGAAGGGGTCACATTCCCTTCGGAGGTTCTTCAAATCATGGGCCAATTGTTTATCAAGGAGGGCTGGTTTGCGCTGCATCTTGCCGAGAACAGGCTGTGGAAAGTGGGATATATTTAGCTCATACAGGAGAGAGAGAGAGAGAGAGAGAGAGAGAGAGAGAGAGAGAGAGAGAGAGAGAGAGAGAGAGAGAGAGGAGAGAGAGAGAGAGAGAGAGTTGTGTTTAAGTACTAAAGTATACTGAAAATGTGTAAGCAGTTTTCTTTCAAAGATTTTAGTTTTTATACAATTCAAATGTTAAGTAAGAGAAAATACATTTGCACATTTGCTTCAATAAATTAAAAAAGTCTAAATACCTTTACGTGTAAGTAAAGATCAATAAAAAAAACACTATTGTGGTGAAATTTAGATTATTCACTAAACAATACAATTGGGGATGCCTATATCATCTTTATCAAAATTTCCCACTTCTTGGTTAGTAAAATTTTCCTTTCGGAAAGAAAATCTATCGTTAAAGAAAACTCAATTTACATAGACCAATTTTCAGATACACTAATAAAATCCAACCAGTTTATATCTCTTGTGGATGGTAAAAAATCTTAAATTCTTTCCTTGGGTGATTCTCCCTAGCTTCTCTGGTTTCAGGCCACGGTCTAGGTAAAGTAGCTCAACCGTGTTCCTGGCAAGGGCTTAGCGGTTATGTCTCGTATCCTTTTCTAAGGGTGGGATCGCCTGCCAATTCCTGTTACCTTTGCTGACAACGAATAGATGTTAAACATAATAGAACTTCCTTGCCTGTCACCTTTCCCTTCCAGTTCTCTCATGGGGTCTTGGTTTCGGGCTTCGGTTTGAAGTATCTCAAGCCATTGTGGTGGTTTTGGGCTACGGGTCGGGTGGAGGTGAGGGTGAGTGGATGGAAAACAGGTAAGGTGTCATCTCTCTCTCTCTCTCTCTCTCTCTCTCTCTCTCTCTCTCTCTCTCTCTCTCTCTCTCTCTCTCTCTCTCTCTCTCTTCAACTACGAACATCCTTACTTTCAAGCGGTTTATTATCTTATGGAGAAACCTTGTTAGCATCTTCAGATTAGAGTTATACATCTGATCTCTACGTTTTTAACTCTAATAATATTTGATAATTTAATGAGACGTTTTGTCATTACAAATATCTACTACAATATTTTTATATTACTGGGAGTTTAATTCTTTATTTATATCAGACATTTGGGCAATACCAAATAGTAAAGGAAGGTTAAAACAAAATTAAAGAATTATGGAATGCATAAACGATCTATATTAATTACTGCGATATTTCCAAACCTTCAACGCAGAATAAAATATGGTCGTTTATATAGTGCATTGTAATGTAGAATAAATGATTTTTTTTTCTTTTTTGCAAAAATAAATGTCATGACGTTACATAGTCTATAAATAAGGTTCCACTGAGGGAAACTGACATCTCCCAAGATCGCCCATCACTTGTTTATCTTTTAGGATTAGACCAGCCTTGGGAAATCCTGTTTTCTTCGGAAAGGGAAGCATTGGTTCCCACGTATCGTTCCTCTGGGATACACCCTAGGAGGATTAATACTTTATATTTCCTCCAAGCATACACCAGGACAGGATCCTGCTCCTGGGATACAGTTACACATGATCTTGTAACGGGCTATAAGTTATGCTGGCAAAAAGTAAATATAGTTCCAGTTCTACAGATAAAAAAAATAAATATTCAACCTTATGTATTGATAGCCATATACATAATAAATAGTTACATATGGTTTTAAATTACTGGACTCAAGATATATGTCTAATGTAGGTTCTAGAGCTTTCAAATATACGGCTCAAAGACTTAAGGCCGCTGATGAATGGCAGAGGCAAGGCACAGTGACATTGCCCCAGAGGCTGTCTATATACAGTGTATATATGATCACCGCCCAAGCCCCTCTCCACCCAAGTTAGGGCCAGGCAATGGCTGTTGATGAATTGGCAGATAGACCTACAGGCTCCTTCAAAATACCTATCCTTAGCTCACAAGGATGGTGAGCTTGCAGCGACCAAAGGAACTAACGAGTTTGAGCAGGACTCGAACCCCAGTCTGGCGTTCACCAGTCAGGGACGTTACTATATCAGCTACCTCAACCGAAAGATTGAAGCTATTAAGGATTTCAAGTAGAAACTATTCTTTTTTTCTTTTTTTTTTTTTTTTTTTTTGCTTTCTAAGTGCTTCTATAAATTGGATTTGACAATTAACACGGAATATCCTGTGTGATACTCTAAATACCTAAGAGTGTATATGACAACCAGATCCTATAGGATTTGTAGAGTTTAGGGTTTCCCTGTGTGATAGGACCAGGAAAACAGCCCTCAAAGTAAATATACGGATATCCCCCTTCTGGTTTTCGGATAGTATTACTCAAGCAGTATATAAATCGAACATTCAGTAATTCAAACAACTGGGAAAACTAGACAGAACACTACAAAATCTCTAGTCTCCACTTACCAACTCAAGGAAGGGCTGCATGAGGCCGTCCACGGCACTCTCAGAGATGACCAGATTTCCTCCTTCGATTCCGATTCCACCACATGTGCCTAGACGGAAGAAAATGGGATCCTTGCACTTGGCGTGGTACATGAGTTTGATGACCTCGTGGAGCAAGATGCCGACTGATGGAATGCCCATGCCGTGGGAGAAGCATAACACTGGACCGACCTGTCAATAATAATAATAATAATAATGATAATAATAATTATAATAGCCTTGGGAAGTGTCATAGGCTCTATACCATGGTCTTCCACTGTCTTGGGTTAGAGTTCTCTTGCTTGAGGGTACACTCGGGCACACTATTCTATCTTATTTATCTTCGTCTTGTTTTTTTAAAGTTTTTATAGTTTATATAAGATATATTTATTCTGATGTAACTGTTCTTAAAATAGTTTTTATTCTTGTTTCCTTTCCTCACTTGGCTATTTTCCCTGTTGGAGCCGTTGGGCTTATAGCATTCTGCTTTTCCAACTAGAGTTGTACCTTAGCAAGTAATAATAATAACAATAAATAATAATAATAATGAACATGATTCGTGATTAGCAATAAAAGACATAACAAATGAAAAAAGACAAGATACCTTATACATGGAGTATCTGTAGGAACGATGGGAGATATCGAGCAATGTGGTGCCAGCGGGGAGTTTGTATCCGATCTCATCCATGATGTAGTAAGCGAAGCTTTCCATCCTCTTCGGCGTCCCACCCATGCAGACGAATTTCACGTCGCTGAACATCTCGACCAGGTCATGGGACCCTGACCCCAGGGCCAAGTGGTAGAGGATGTCCTGGTCCATTTCGGACACGTGGGGGTTTCGAAGACGCACGGACCCATCTTCGAATCTAGTTGGAAAAGAAGAAATTCTAATTAAACTATGTACCACATTAACAAAAATGAAACTTAAGACATTACAATACATAATAAACAGAGGAGCAATAATGATAAAAAGTATCTCACCCCGAGAAAGGATCATTTCTATATTAATTGACTTACATTAGCCGCCATTTAAAGTCAAAATAGAGTTTAACACATGTGCAATAACTCAAATTATAAGAACAGAACGAACAAAATAACTAAGAATCTGCTACACATCGTGCAGCCAACAAATCGTGTCGACACGACAATAGTTGCAGATCGTTTCAAGTTATTGGAGCCAAGCTACACCTCTAGAGATTTTAAGACCTGTATAACAAGGTCCCACTAGACATCCGAGAAACTGAAGATTTTAAGGACATGGAGAAAAAACCGAGAACTTTTTTGCGTTTTATGTGCTTCAATAATGAGGATCTCACAATTGACGAGGAATACGTTGTGTGCTACTCTAAATACCTAAGAATGTATACGACAAACAGATCCTGTAGGACATGTAGGACACTGGGTTTTTAAGTGTGGCAGGACCAGGAAAACAGTAAGTTAAGAAAGATTTGATACAATGTCTTCAGTAAGTTGTTTCTAAAATCACATTTTGTTAATTGAAAATGGTACAATAAAGACCAAATTGCTCTTAAATTTGGCAGCAATACACTTAGACGCTAGTTATCCACGATAAGAATTATTAATGGTAATGCTACACCAGAAAGGTGTTAAAGCTTAAGCAAAAATTCCGCATAAAGCACAAATCTAATAGAAAACAATGTAAAAGAAAAGGAAGCTGTCATATATACGATTGCTATGGGGGAATCCTATACACGCAGTATAGCGCTAAGTATACTGTTAGGTTAGTTTCTAATTAGCAATAAAAGTGAATCATGGATGAATAATTACACAGTGGTGGAACCAAACGGATTCAGCAAAGCAACAATCCCATTTATAACTCAAGGAGAAGAGCAATATTTACAATAGATTATAAAAAAAGAAAAGAGAATGTCTTAAATCACGAAGAAATCTCCAAATTTAACTTCGGCTCTACATTACAAAAGAACTTTAAACAACGATGCTTCAAAGTCAACAGCGTATTTCTCAAGTACGAAAGTAAAAGTGATTAAAAAAAATTCGTATACAAAATTCTATCTAACACTTAACCATGGAGATTGTCTCTTCAAATTGTAAGTACTTCTTGATACGAACTGCATGTTTAGCATCCCTATCAGCAGAGGAGATTATATGAAGGGCTTCGGTCACATCCACAAGGATCGTATGACCACAGGTAATTATATAACTACTTAGCAACAGTTATCGATATCGGGTACGGCTTATAGTTTATTCATAATCG
>NC_090739.1:87379856-87401637 GCF_036898095.1 Palaemon carinicauda
AAGTTTGAACTTTTGAAGTTCTACTGATTCAACTTCTCGATTAGGAAGATCATTCCACTTAATACTTTTTGATACGTGAATACTTTTTTTCGTATGCTTAAAAATTTGCCGTGAAAACGGTAAACATCCTGGAATAAAAGTTGCCAGGCATTTACCGTTTTAAAAACGGAGATATTGACGCAAAAGAGTGATGTCACGGTCACAAAACCGTAAAAGATAATAACAAAGTAGGGTAAAATTACGATCGCCTGCATTTTACTGAAAGACGGATGAGAACAGTTTATTTTAAGAGTTTCCGATTAAAATTACTGGTGTTTTTATAAGTGTATGGTTAAACATTGTAACAGTTTTCCGTTGCATACAAGAATTGAAGAAAAATTTCCGTAAAAGACATTACTTTTCACAAGATCAGATGATTTGGAAGATGCTACAATCAAAGAATTGTATAAGTTATAATGAAAATGTTTCGTTAGATGATTAATATGGACCCGCCCGAGTAGTTCACTCGACTTCAGTGGAGGGTTGGATTTAAACCCCAAAAAAGGAAAGTATAAGTAAAAGAGAAAGTTTTGCTTAAATATAGGCCTTCGTACTTGGGAACTTTAAAAGCTCCTTACGTAATGAGCTTAATTCGTAACCAAGTTCGCCTTGATTTTTTCATGTGGCCAAATATCTATGCTTTATAAATCCCCTTTTATTTCTTTATCATATAATTGATAATGATGACTGCTAGATCTATATCTACTTGTACCTCACGTTGCATAGCAATGGCTACACTTGATTACAGGTTGCCATACAGCAAGAGCCCGTGCCTTAGTTTATGCAAGGTAAATCTCCAACCAGGGCTACACTTTTAATATAAAAAATATATCCAGAAAAACAATCAACAAGGCTGTATGTAGACTGTATTTTTCGATATAAATTTGCCTACAAATATTTTATAAGATATAAACATTTGTCTACAAATATTTTATAAGATATAAAAAATTGTCAACAAATATTTTATAAGATATAAAATGTGAAATACTTAAATGATTTTAATAAATCTTGATTTGATAATTAAAAAAATATATATTTGCATTCCAGCTGCGATTTAAGAATTTAGAAAAATTATTTGCCTTCCAGTTGCACCTTTATATCAATTAGCCATTGAACCGTAGACTAGCCGATGCCTTAATAATAAAGGCTGCCCACCCCGTTCATCCAATAGGCCTAATGCATTTGGAAAGAGCCAAGGAGAACCTCTAGTGAAATTTGAGGCATATTTTATGGGCGTACCTTTCATTTTCGTCTTCTGTATACAAATAATAGGAAAATCACGAATGTTTCTTCACAAATAACAAAGTAATTTCTCTAGCTAAATTTTGCCTTATTTAGATTGATAGTTAATTTATTCTGCTAAAATACATTCCTTAAAAAAAGGTATGTTCTTTATTTCTACAAATTATTAGTCTGAAAGTTTGCATCTCCAGTTAGCCAACCTTTGAACAAACCGCTATTTACTTTACTTTAATGTCTGTTTTCCTGGTTATATATACTTTAATGTCTGTTTTCCTGGTTATATATACTTTAATGTCTGTTTTCCTGGTTATATATACTTTAATGTCTGTTTTCCTGGTTTTATATACTTTAATGTCTGTTTTCCTGGTTATATATACTTTAATGTCTGTTTTCCTGGTTATATATACTTTAATGTCTGTTTTCCTGGTTACATCACGCAGGGAAACCCTGCGTCTTACAGGACCTGCAAGATCTATCATTCTTAGGTAATTAGAACATCACACAACGCATTCTGTGTTAAAGGTCAAATCCACATTACTGAAGCACTTAAAAAACACGTAAGTGTTCAGTTTCTTCTTGAAAGCCTTAATATCTTCAGTCGTTCGGATGTCTAGTGGGAGCTTGTTTATATTCTTGGGGCAGCTTGTTTGAACTACTTTATTTTAATGGCTGTTTTCCTGGTCATATCACACAAGGAAACTCTGTGCTTTACATGACCTACAAGATCAGTTGTGGTTAATCAGGTTATTGTTGATATTGTTAAATCGAGCCTATGAATCAATTCCCTTCGAATTAACTGTAGGCCTTCACTAATTAAAAATCTAATTGATAATTTTGAGTTACATATTCGAATCTAAAACCAGTAAAATTACCTCTGCATCATATATGAGTTCTTGGGAGTAAATGAATTAAATTCCTTCATAATACTTGAGTCTTTAATGCTATTTTTTGGGGAGTTTTGATTACTTCTCCATACTCAAGAGACAGATATGGGTAAAATCTTTTGGAAACCTGAAAATTAAGACAAAATCATGAATTGACATTCCCGATTGAAAGGAAATTAAAAATTTGTTTTAAATCATATGGAAATAAAATCCAACAAGATATTAATCAAATGTGAATAAAAAAGGTATTGCAGGTGTCATACGAAACAAGCATGAAAAGGATAATTTAGACTTACTTATTTGTCTAAATAATATTCAAATTTACAGCAAGTTGTCTGAATTGAACCCACAAAAACCTGTCCACACTAGAGTTAAAACTATAGAAATCCAGCCAGACAAGGTAAATCTTCAGGATCCTGTTCAGTAAAGGTAAATCTTCTGGATCCTGTCCAGTAAAGGTAAATCTTCTGGATCCTGTCCAGTAAAGGTAAATCTTCAGGATCCTGTCCAGTAAAGGTAAATCTCCAGGATCCTGTCCAGTAAAGGTAAATCTCCAGGATCCTGTCCAGTAAAGGTAAATCTCCAGGAGCCTGTCCAGTAAAGGTAAATCTTCTGGATCCTGTCCAGTAAAGGTAAATCTTCTGGATCCTGTCCAGTAAAGGTAAATCTTCAGGATCCTGTCCAGTAAAGGTAAATCTTCTGGATCCTGTCCAGTAAAGGTAAATCTTCTGGATCCTGTCCAGTAAAGGTAAATCTTCTGGATCCTGTCCAGTAAAGGTAAATCTCCAGGAGCCTGTCCAGTAAAGGTAAATCTTCTGGATCCTGTCCAGTAAAGGTAAATCTTCTGGATCCTGTCCAGTAAAGGTAAATCTTCTGGATCCTGTCCAGTAAAGGTAAATCTTCAGGATCCTGTCCAGTAAAGGTAAATCTCCGGGAGCCTGTCCAGTAAAGGTAAATCTCCGGGAGCCTGTCCAGTAAAGGTAAATCTCCGGGAGCCTGTCCAGTAAAGGTAAATCTTCTGGATCCTGTCCAGTAAAGGTAAATCTTCTGGATCCTGTTCAGTAAAGGTAAATCTTCTGGATCCTGTCCAGTAAAGGTAAATCTTCTGGATCCTGTCCAGTAAAGGTAAATCTTCAGGATCCTGTCCAGTAAAGGTAAATCTTCTGGATCCTGTCCAGTAAAGGTAAATCTTCTGGATCCTGTCCAGTAAAGGTAAATCTTCTGGATCCTGTCCAGTAAAGGTAAATCTCCAGGAGCCTGTCCAGTAAAGGTAAATCTTCTGGATCCTGTCCAGTAAAGGTAAATCTCCAGGAGCCTGTCCAGTAAAGGTAAATCTTCTGGATCCTGTCCAGTAAAGGTAAATCTTCAGGATCCTGTTCAGTAAAGGTAAATCTTCAGGATCCTGTCCAGTAAAGGTAAATCTCCAGGAGCCTGTCCAGTAAAGGTAAATCTTCTGGATCCTGTCCAGTAAAGGTAAATCTTCAGGATCCTGTCCAGTAAAGGTAAATCTTCAGGATCCTGTCCAGTAAAGGTAAATCTTCAGGATCCTGTCCAGTAAAGGTAAATCTTCAGGAGCCAGTTCAGTTAAGGTAAATCTTCAGGATCCTGTCCAGTAAAGGTAAATCTTCAGGATCCTGTCCAGTAAAGGTAAATCTTCAGGAGCCAGTTCAGTTAAGGTAAATCTTCAGGATCCTGTCCAGTAAAGGTAAATCTTCAGGATCCTGTCCAGTAAAGGTAAATCTTCAGGAGCCAGTTCAGTTAAGGTAAATCTTCAGGAGCCTGTTCAGTTAAGGTAAATCTTCTGGATCCTGTTCAGTTAAGGTAAATCTTCAGGATCCTGTTCAGTAAAGGTAAATCTTCAGCTGAGGAAAAAATAGAGATTGGAGAGGAATGTGGAACCAAAGCATATATTCGTCAAGGTTTCAATTTAAAGCAAAAACTGGCACGTTACCAAATCTAGATATTACTTGCGTCCTAAAATAGATTTTGGTGCGCCTGAATGTAAATATAAACAGACAATAAATGCTTTTATCACCATTCAAAGCCTCATAGCTTGTAGTGACACTTCTGCAAGAAAACAATGCAAATTTATACTCAAAACAAAATCCACTGTCTTATCAATAACGTCCCAAATCTTTGAATTTATATATAGCTATTTCTTCACCAATATAAAGCCTATTATCCAGATCATTTAAATCTAAAATGTAAAGTCGATACATTATACAATAAATCAGACGAATGATAAAGAAAAAAACCGCCCACTCTTAGAGGTCCTAGTTCAAAAAAAGAAAATAAAATTCTTCGAGAGACAATCTCGAGACATTTAAGTCTTGTGCGCAGTAACTCAAGAACAGGTATGAATTCGAATAAAAAAATAAATTCCTGTTCACCCATTCACCTTCTGCACAATACTTATCTGATGTATAAACCAGAACGAGAGCTTAAAATTAAAAATAAAAACAATCCTAAGCTTGTTTAAGCAAAGTGGTAAACTACTTATAAATTTATGCTTATAAAAATATGTAAAGGATTTCTTTAATTCGTTGACAGCAATGACTGGTTTTACAACTGTTTTAAGGATATTTTCAAATTACAATATTCAATATATTACTCTTCATGCTTTTGGAAATATCATAATCCGCAGACCAATAATTATGGCTAATAGACTTCATATACAAAAACATACTCCACGTTTACCAAGTACTTTTTGACAATCAATGAAAATTGCTATTAAAGTAATTAATTTATTCATTTACATTTACAACACATATACAGTACACAGTATTATAATTATGTATGTAAGTATGTTGGTAACACAATTATATATATATATATATATAGAGAGAGAGAGAGAGAGAGAGAGAGAGAGAGAGAGAGAGCTCAAGGGGTTAACTACTGCCCTGTAATTGTTCAGTGGCTACTTTCCTCTTGGTAAGGGTAGAAGACTTTTTAGCCATGCGGAGATAAGAAAAGGACACTCCAAAATGAAACCATTGTTCTCTAGCCTTGGGTAGTGCCATAGCCTCTGTACCATGGTCTCCTACTGTCTTGGGGTAGAGTTCTCTTGCTTGAGGGTACACTTGGGCACACTTTTATATTATTTCTATTCCTCTTTTTTTGTTTCAATTCTTTATAGTTTAAATATGAAAGATTTATTCTACTGCTGTTACTGTTCTTAAAATATTTTAATTGTTCATTACTTCTTTCTTAGTTTATTTATTTCCTTGTTTCCTTTCCTTACTGGGCAATAATTCCCTGTTGGAGTTCATAGGCTTATAGAATTCTGTTTTTTCCACCTATGGTTGTAGCTTAGCAAGTGATTACATATAATGTATATATACAGTGTATATATAAAAATATATATATGTATATATATATATATATATATATATACATATAGACAAAATAGACTATATGGACAAAATTCTGCTAATAATAGTAGAAGCCAGAAAAGAGACATCAGCATTATCAATATTTCCGGTGAAGGAGATCATCTGATTGAACGGAAACCTTTCAAATCTGCTGACTCTAAAACTGTACAGGAGACAGAGCTTCTGGTCAACATCAAAACGATCATGAATCTTCAGCAATACGACACATTCAATGTTTCTAGTTTTTTATTGAGCTAAATTCTAAAAATATAGAACAAAAACATAGGTATGGGGTCATTACTTAAACTTAATTTCCTATATAATAAGAGTAAGTGTCTGGCTCTATATATATATATATATATATATATGTGTGTGTGTGTGTGTGTGTGTGTGTTCTTGTCACGCTGAGCGTCATTGGCCAACTAATATGTCTCTTCCCGCGCCTTGAGTAGGGGGAGAGGGAGTTACCATAAACTTGTGAGAGGTGGTACCCCGAGAGGTAGACTTGGAAACCACAATTTCCCACAAATTACCGAAAATGCCGTGCTGTAGCTAGGAAAGGGCGAGGGGGTGGGGAGGCCTGAATCTGTGTGCGTGCATATCTATCTAAATATTTAGCCGTAATTTTTGACGGGTCGCGTACACTAGTTTTGCCAAATAGTAAGAGCTATATATATCTTAAAATGACACCCATTAACTCGAGGATTACATCCCTTAAGTCGAAAAGTAGATAATGAATCCTATTCTCTTTAAAAATTCCTTCAAGGTCGAGGATGAGGAAGCCATTTTTCGAGTAAGACTTCAATGATGATATTGCATTGTTGGAGACTGCAAATCAAAATAAAATTTTGATAAAACAAGAGTGGGTTCTTAGGCGAAATATCTAACCTCCCCCCATCATATTTAATGCATGATTGCTATATATCTTAAACCATGCGTTTTTTGACAGAGCGATTGTACCCTAGTTATAAATTGCAAGTAAAAGTAGAATCTTATAAAAAAAAATGAAATAAAATATCGAACTCTGATATCAGACCAGGAAATTGCACAACATAATTGCACATATTCTTTTATTAATATGTAAGCGATCTTCAAGAATCTAAATGATTTTATAGGCATGATTATTAGATAAGGGAATGACAGTAATTTAAGTTATGCTTGTATGATAACAATTGTTGTTCGGACAAATTAAGTACATTTAAAAGCGTAAATAAAATTACACGTGCATATGAACAAACATTTACTGTAATATGCACTGCAGAATTTTAGAAAAACTTTTGACATGTCAGTACCTTGAATAGACTTAAACATTGTGTGTGAACACGTTAATGTAATTTGCCTCGAATCCCGTATAAGCGTACATAAACATTTCCTACTTGACTGACATGAAGTGAAATGACCGCTATTTCTGCCCAGTCATTTTGCCTACTCAAGATATAATGCGTATAAAAAAAAACCCAGCTGGATAACATTGACATTATTTGCGGTAAGGCAACAAAGCTCATTGTGGAAAGTTTTTATAGCAACATTTTGAAGGAAAGGTTAAATTGATTTTAAACTAAAATGCAAGGTGGAAATTCAGGGGAATAAACAGGAGACTAAGGTCTTTACAAAGTCAACTAGTTTTGAGAGAGAGAGAGAGAGAGAGAGAGAGAGAGAGAGAGAGAAAAAAAAAAGAGAGAGAGAGAGAGAGAGAGAGAGAGGGGTGGTAATCAATATATATAAACAGGGGAGAAGGCTACAAAACCACCTAGTTTTGAGAGAGAGAGAGAGAGAGAGAGAGAGAGAGAGAGAGAGAGAATACTATAAATAAACATGAGAAAAAGTAATTATGAAACCACATATGAGAGAGAGAGAGAGAGAGAGAGAGAGAGAGAGAGAGGAGGTGGAAATCAATATATATAAACAGGGGACAAGGCTACAAAACCACCTAGTTTTGAGAGAGAGAGAGAGAGAGAGAGAGAGAGAGAGGGGGTGGAAATCAATATATATAAACAGGGGACAAGGCTACAAAACCACCTAGTTTTGAGAGAGAGAGAGAGAGAGAGAGAGAGAGAGAGAGAGAATACTATAAATAAACATGAGAAAAAGTAATTATGAAACCACATATGAGAGAGAGAGAGAGAGAGAGAGAGAGAGAGAGAGAGAAACAAGTAAAACAACGTTCTCAAATTTCTTACGGGTTTTAGTTTTACAGACATTAAAATATCAGTCAGAGTTCGAATCAATGTTGCAATCCTGTTCTCGAATGACAAATTCATCACTTCCTTTATTTGGTCACTGACATTTGTACTTCCTGAATATGTAGTGAATTCGTAAATAAATTTACTTTTAATCCTAGCAAATACTATAAAACTAGTTTGTATCCCTACTCAACTCTAGAAGCTGCTTTTTAGGTCCCATATTGCAGGGAATCCTATTCTCTACAGGACCTTTTGTAATTTATTCTATTGCATGCATTCCAAGGCATTCAAGCATTTCACACCCCATATTGCTCGTTTATTGTCAAATCCACATTATCGAAGCACTGAGAAAACAGGTGTCTTCAGTTTCCTCTTGAAAGCCTCGTTATCTTCAGTCTTCGGATGTGTAGTGGAAGCTTATTGTTGTCTTTGGAAGCTATAGAATCCTTAAAATGTATAATTCCAGCTCTATGAACTCTGAAGACGGTTACAGGCTACCCAAAACTACCACATGGGTCTAAGCCGGGGTAGCCGTAGGGAACAGCGTCGTAAATGAACCAGGTATGGTGTCCTGCGGCAACACTTGGAGTTCAGGGCCTTTTAGCGTTCATGTGGCCCCTAGCTGTACTTGCTTTATATCCTAGTTTACTTCTGTTCCCAGTTCCTCTCTTCCAGTCCAACATCTAACTTTTACTTCATATCGTAACTGCTGGAGTTTTCCTCAGTTTCATTTGAGCCCTTAGCGTTGGGCTATATACCTTAAAACAAATGCGTTTACTCGCCCCTGACGTACTCCAATTTCTTTAGCTCCATCACTTGCTTTTGTATCGGTGACTATATCTTACTCTGATAAACAAGTGGATCTGTTCACTCCAAAATATCAAGTTACAAATAAACAAATCCGTCTAAAAATGCTAAATGCACCTGCCTATGTAACAAAATTTAGTTTGCATGATGCAAAAACCAAATTCAGTAAATAGTGACTGTCTATGCTGTGCTAAAATAGCCCACCCAAAGATATTTGAAGGAAAAGAACAACCAAAATACCTCATAATTTAAACTCTTCAGTGTTTCATATACGCTCATATCCTCTATTGTTATTTTTTCATCTCTAGCTCTATCCCGCACTGGTAATAGAAAAACCTGTTATAGCTTGCCATCGCACGTTTCACATTGTTTGAGTTGTGACATTACTTCCCTCAACCATTTATATATAAACTCGTTATCTTGAATAAACTAAACTTGCATTCACTTCGCCTCTCTACTGGTACCTAACAGCCAACTCACATATGAGAAATGGGCACCAAATATTTAATGAAAAGTCAAACAGACAAGAAGTATGAGTCCTAAGCAACGATAAGTGGTCATCAAAGCTACACAATCTGATAGACAAGGGAACGGACAGTTCAACGTGAATATTTCATTAGATAATGTTCTACTTGGCAACACAAACTCTCTGAGCCGTAATCACTGATGACCTCTTGATGTCATTTTATTTATCTAATCCTTATGCTGTTTCTAAAAGGCTAGATGTCTTGTAATCTCAAGTCTCTAAATGGGTGTTGCTATAGTCAGCAAGTCTGGCGTTGTGCTAAATTGTGACACTTTTCAGTTTCATTTTTTGTACTGATGTTCATTTTTACCAGTCCTTATTCAAATCCTGTTATGGATCTAGTTTCTCCGAAGCGTTTTTAGGGAAATGTAGTCGATTGCAACGAGATCAAGTAACGAACAACTATAGTTAAACGGTCCAAGATAAACTAGTTCACCATAGTTTTAACTGGGCTCCACAAGGCACTAGAAGAGTTGGAAGACCCAGGCCTACATGGCTGAGGACTATGAAGCGTGACGTGGGAGATGATGAATGGAGAGGTATCGAATTTAAACGCTAAAGATAGAAACGACAGGCGAAATCTAACCTACCCGAGGCCCTTTGCGTCAGTAGGCGGGGAAGGGGATGGTGATGATGATAGTTACAAAACATGTACGAGGAAAGGATATCTGAAGTAAAAAATCCTACAAACAACTAATGAATTTATAATAAAACGCAAATGTAGAGAGAAAGAAGTCTAAAGAGAGCTGAAGCGAAGGTACACCAAATTACGAGGGTTATATAATTTGCTCTGCAGTGAATAAATGAAAAAACGCGAATTATCAAATAACTTATTCATCGTTAGACTTCACTGGGTCACCTGTTGGTTCATAGAGAGAGAGAGAGAGAGAGAGAGAGAGAGAGAGAGAGAGAGACGCAAACGTTAACTACACAAGATAATTCGTGGCAGCTGGGCTACACCTTGGGCTTCACAGTACTGCTGAGTAATCATTTAAGAGTTTTTGTTTACCTATGAAACAATTGCAAACAATCTCTCTAAGGAAGACACGTACCTCGTATATTTGCGTACTTCTTGGTAATAATCGCGTTCTTCTTCTTCTTCCCTTGAGAATAAAACGACTTCTCCTTCGTGGCACGGCATATCTTAAGACGTTCTCCTATATTTATTTAATTTATAGTCTCCAGTTAGAGTTTTGTAGTTATTCAGAAGTATTGATGTTATATTCCAACTCTGATTTCTGTAGTAATGTTTCAAGTCTTGGGTTTACTAGATTCTAAATTGGCCGTTGCCAATGTAACAGACCCAAACCTTCGCCAGGCCAGTAAGCTAATACGACAAGAACGGTAACCTTTACAGATTCCAAACCACGGACGGCCAGTTTATATAGCAAACTTCTTATTTACCAAACCAGACACTCCCGTCAACCACCGCATGTGATTGGTCAATAAGGGCAAGTGGGCGTTAACATTCAAAGGCAACTCGCGTGACGTTCCACTTGCTGATTGGTTAGCAAGTGGGAAGTGTCTTAATCTGTAAAGAGTGACCACATGTGTCATAAAAAAAAAAAAAAGGCATCTGTAAGCTCAGGCTACACCAGCTCAAGAAAATGATGCAGATTATACGATTAAACTTTGCTTATTGCTATGGAATATTTTGAAGTTTTTATCCTCTTGTTATTTTCAAGCTTTAACTGTATATGTATGTAAAGTTTATCTTAATATTATTGTTCATAAACTTCTCTTTTAGTGTTTTTTCCTTATTTCCTTTCCTCACTAGGTTATTTTTTCCCTGTTGGAGCCCTTGGGCTTATAGCATCCTGCTTTTCCAACTAGGGTTGTAGATTAGAAAGTAATAATAATAATAATAATAATAATAATAATAATAATAATACGACCCTTGATATATAATCGTTTATCATTACAAGGTATAATGATTTGACACCCGTAAATATACGAAGGTCATGTTGAACTTCCATGAAACTCAGTTAAGACACTGCGTAAAATATAAATCAAATTGATAAAACCATATTTATTAATTACATCTTAAATGAGACTAGCTTTATTTATAACAAATTTGTTCCACTAAAAAAATAACTTTCATGTTTTTCTTAATCAAATTCTGTATACCTAATGTGAATAATTCGGCAATGAAATAAACGTCTTGTGGTCCTCTCTCTCTCTCTCTCTCTCTCTCTCTCTCTCTCATTTACATTTTCTCGATATTCAAATCCACTGGTCCTTTACCTAATCGTTGTATATTACACTTATACATTATATATGAGTACAATTTATATATAAATATTATATATACAGTATATATATATATATATATAATTTATACACACACACACACACACACACAATTTATATATAAATATTATATATACAGTATATATATATATATATATAATTTATACACACACACACACACATATATATATATATATAATATATATACAGTATATATATATGTATATATTTATATATATATATATATATATGTGTGTGTGTGTGTGTGTGTATATATATGAAATATGTTTTGACGTTGTCACTGTTTATAAAATATCTTATTAATTGTTAATTATTTCTTATATCTTTTATTTATTTCTTTATTTCCTTTCATCACTGGGCTATTTTTCCCAGTTGGAGCCCTTGGTCTTATAGCATCTTGCTTTTCCAACTAGGGCTGTTACTTAACTTATATATATATATATATATATATATATCCAAACATTTTTTTAAATGCTCAAGTGTTTGCATAATAGTGTCAAATATTTCAAATACTTCAACTTTCCCTAATCTAGCTCAACTTTCCTATAACTCAACGGGAATTTACAGAATTCACTGCAATCGCTTACAGCTATCACCAGGCAAACTACAAAGGAATCATTATCTATATTTCTCAACCTTTCTCGGAGACCCTAGAGTCGTACTTTCCAACCCTGAAACTGGTTTTCCCAGTCTTCCCTCAGGCTTGAAAGAAGTATGACCTCTAAGAAATGTGTGCAACCCTAAATATTCATATCCCTTTCTGAGTGGGGACACCTTAACGGGGTGAAAGGGTTAGTGTATCTTTATGATCAGTAAAGCTGCACTAGTTAGAGCCACCTATACTAGATTGGTTTGCTGTGGGCGATCAGACGAAAATCTCCCTCCATCACAAGCATGGTATACCCTTTCTGAGTAAGGAAATCTTAACGTGGTGAAAGGGTTTGTGTATCGTTATGATCAGCAAAGCTGCACAAGTTAGGGATACCCTTACTGGGTTGGTTTGCTGTGAGCAATCAGACGAAAATCTCTCACCATTACCAGCATAGTATACCCTTTCTGAGTAAGGAAATCTTAACATGGTAAAAGGGTTTGGGTATCGCTATGATCAGCAAAGCTACACTAGTCAGGGCCACCCATACTAGGTTGGTTTGCTATGAGCAATCAGATGAAAATCTCCCACCATCACCAAATCGTACTGGCTAAAATGGTGATGCATAGCCCAACTGGCTAAACCCCTATACATTACCAAGATATATTGAACATAGAGAACGATTTTACAAAGTTCTTTGCATAAAGGAAAATATGTGAGAATAATTAAAACATAGAACAACTGTTAAAATAAACAATAAAACATTATCATCCGCAAAAACCTAAACAAAATAACTAGAGATAAATTAGTTGTCACAAAAGCAAACAACTATGTTGATATCACCCAAGGCAGATAAAACATGTATTGAATATTAAAACATAGGAAAGATGGAATTATGCATAACTAAAAATAAATAGCCAATTGTAGATACAAATACTGGTACATGAAGGGATGAAAAGTATAAAGGTTTTTATATGCTTATCATACGTCAAAGAGTTTATGAAAAACATAAATGGACAGAATGCAAACCAAACTTAAGTCAGCCATATATGTAATAAAATATATTTATAACAATAAACGCGCAGACACACACACACACATATATATATATACATATAATATATGTACATATATATACATATATACAATGATATATATATATATATATATATATTTACACGAACGCTCACACATTTATGTATGTATCTGTATATATATATATACAGTCTGGCATATTCTTTACATATTCTCCTCTATCTTCATACACCTGACAACACAGATTACCAAACAATTCTTCATCACCCAAGGGGTTACTGCACTGTAATTGTTCAGTGCCACTTTCCTCTTGGTAAGGGTAGAAGAGACTCTTTAGCTATGGTAAGCAGCTCTTCTAGGAGAAGGACACTCCAAAATCAAACCACTGTTCTCTAGTCTTGGGTAGTGCCATAGCCTCTGTACCATGGCCTTTCACTGTCTTGGGTTAGAGTTCTCTTGCTTGAGGGTACACTCGAGCACACTCTCCTATCTTATTTCTCTTCCTCTTGTTTTGTTAAAGTTTTTATAGTTTATATAGGAGATATTTATTGTTGTTACTCTTCTTAGAATATTTTATTTTCCTTTTTTCCTTTCCGCACTGAGCTATTTTCCCTGTTGGAGCCCCTGGGCTTATAGCATACTGCTTTTCCAACTAGGGTTGTAGCTTAGTTAATGTAATAATAATAATAATAATAATATATATATATATATATATATATATACATATATATATAATTATATATATATAATCATATTCGTATATATGTGCATATATATAAACTTATTATTACACACCATTATTAATTTCACAAACGTGCACACACATATTTATATAATATATATATATATATATATATGAGTATATATATACTGTATATCCTACTATTATAAACTTACTTCAATTCTCTCTCACACGCGCACACACACACGCATATATATATATATATATATATGAATCCTACTCATGTAAAAAAAAAACTTTCCAAGCTGAATAATTCAACTTCTTCCAAGAATTTCAACGAATATTCCCGAAGCTGCGCACGAAAAACTAGCAACAGAACAGCCACGGATGAGAAGCTCCTGGTAACTATACAAAAACTAGTCAAGGAACGACAACTTAGTCCGGTGTCGTTCGCTTGAGTCTTGTACAAAGAAAGCAGGTCTCGAACTGGTCTATGCAAATATAGAAGAATCTGGAAATTCGCTTTGCATAAGGGTTGGATCTAGATTTTTATTGGAATTTTAATTTCTTTTCTTTTTATTTGAAGGGAATAGAAAATCGCTCAACTAAGATTTTTATTCGAATTTTTATTTCTATATTTTTTTTTCTTTGAAGGGAATAAAATATCACTCGACTGAGATTTTTATTCGAATTTTCATTTCTATATTTTTCTTATTTGAAGGAAATAGAAAATTGCTCAAATAAGATTTTTATTCGAATTTTTATTTCTATATTTTTTTTCTTTGAAGGGAATAAAAAATCACTCGACTTAGATTTTTATTCGAATTTTCCTTTCTATATTTTTTTATTTGAAGGGAATAGAAAATTGCTCAACTAAGATTTTTATTCGAATTTTTATTTCTATATTTTTTTTCTTTGAAGGGAATAAAAAATCACTCGACTTAGATTTTTATTCGAATTTTCATTTCTATATTTTTTTTTTATTTGAAGGGAATAGAAAATCGCCCAACTAAGATTTTATTCGAATTTTTATTCCTATATTTTTTTTTCTTTAAAGGGAATAAAAAAATCCCTCGACTTGGATTTTTATTCGAATTTTCAATTCTATATTTTTTTTATTTGAAAGGAATAGAAAATCGCCCAACTAAAATTCATTAAATATATAAGGTTATGTTTTGTAAATATATCAAATTCGATAAAAAAAAAATCATTCATGTATCGTGTGGTAGAAAATATATTTCTTTTTAGACTCCTTAATGTATTTACTCTCCTTTCATTATTGTGCCATCCCTCAACAAAAAACAACAAACACATAGTTCACGAATATAGCAATCCAATTTCAACAAGACGTTTTAAACGTTACAGATGCTGTTTTGAACAAGGATCTATCAGTAATTTTAACCTTCTGGAAGAGTTTTAAACGTTTAGAAGCAGTCTGAGCAAAGATCTGGCTGTAATTTTAGTCCTCTGGAAGTACTTTATTCATTAAATAGATAAGGCAAGTTTTTTTAAATATATTAAATTCGATAATATAATAATAAAAAGAAATCAAGAATCTATTGTGTGGTATAAAATACATTTCTCTTTAGATTCCTCAATTTGTTTACTTTCCCTTCATTATTTTGCCATCCCTATACAAAATACAACAAACACATAGTTCACGAATACAGCAATACAATCTCAGCAAGACTAAAAGTTTATGGTGGCCTATTAGCAACGTCCCTGCTTTGCAATCGCCGGACTGGGGTTCGAGTCTGCCCAAGCTCGATAGTTGCTTATACTGTCTGCTACCTTACCATCCTTGTAAGCTAAGGATTAGGGTGTTTGGGGTAGTCTATAGGTCTACCTGCCGAGTCAACAGCAGCCATTGCCTGGCCCTCTCTGATCCTAGCTAGGGTATAGGGGGGCCTTAGTAGCTGATCATATGTATATATGGTCAACCTATTGGTCATTCACCTCCTAGTCAGGGCATAATCACTGTCGCTTCCCTCCTCCAGTCATGAGTATCCTTTAAACCTCTAAAACAATTCGCCTTTTGATGACCTTGTATACATTCTCTCCTATAAAAAAAAGGCATCTGCTTTTATGTTTTGAAGTCCTTTGGTCAGGACATCCTGTACACGAGGGTTATAAAAAAACCTGCTTTTACAGCTTCGGTGCATATATTGCTTCTATAATATAGACTCGTCTTTAGGGTTTGTTTTGGATGTGGACGAATTCTAAAAGTGCTGCATGAAACTTTTTTTCTCTACCTCTTTTAGACACATACATACATACATACATACACACACATATATACAGTATATATGTGTGTGTATATGTACATGTATATATACATCATATATATGTATATGTATATATATTGTATGTATGAAAGACTGATGATACATGATTAGCTTTGGTTAAGCACATTTCCTACTGTTAGTCTAAAAATGTTAAATATATATACATACAGTATATACATATATAAGTATATGCATATACATATATGTGTACAGTTCACCAATACTCAGTATACTGTATGTATGCAAGACTGATGATCGATGATTAGCTTTGGCTAAGCACATTTTATACTGTTAATCTAAAACTCTAACCCCTCTCTCTCTCTCTCTCTCTCTCTCTCTCTCTCTCTCTCAAAAAAGAAAAAAAGACTTACGAAGGAAGATTTGATTTTCGATAAATGTGTCTATAAATATACAACCTATCGCATTTTACTAACTAATACCTTTTTATGTTGGCAGATAATGTTTATGACTGCTTACATAATCTCTTGTGTGGACTATGATTCTTTTTCACGATTCAAATTCCACGACGTCTGCAGCTATGTTGTAGTCAAGAGAATATATTCTGACATCACTTTTTCAAATGTCTGCTTTTTACCTCCGCCAACGAAGCTGGAAGGAGGTTATGTTTTAGCCCCTGTTTGTGTATGTTTGTTTTTGAACAGCTTCCTGGCCACAATTTTAATCGTAGAGTAATGAAACATGCAGGGATTAACTGTTATGTATAAAGCTGGAAATCATTAAATTTTGGAAGGTCAATGTCAAAGGTCAAGGTTCCGGGCGAGCAAAAGGTCGAGAAATAAGCTGCCTTGGTGGAGGTCTGCGCTCTACTGAGTGCTCCTCTAGTTATTTTTACGATATGTTTAACCATAAGCCAAGCCACAGAGGTAATTATATAGTATCCTTTTGTATTTAATCATTTTCTTCTCAGTATTTAGTAGCAGTGGGACAGTCCAAACCATTCTGAACATTGCAAGATTCTTAATCCTGTTAAATTTGTTTGATTTTCAAAGTCATGTGCAAAGATTTTGATACAGAACATCAAGTTCTGCTGTACTACATTAACAATTGATGGTTATTTCAAAAGAATTCTCTTAATATATTGCTTTCAAATCACCTGGAAAAAAAAAAAAAAAAAAAAAAAAAACCATGTACAAAATCAGGCTATATATCAGTTTAGTGAGATCGGTGTTACTGTACGGACATAAGTAGTGGTATGACAATGAAACAATATCCAACAGATTTTGTAGATTTGAGAACAAAGCCCTCAGAAGAATATCGGGAGTTAAATGGCAGGACAGGATTAGAAATGAAACTATAAGAAAGATTACTCAAGTCCCACTGATTACCGCACAATTTCCATAACTCCCTTATCATCTAAAGTTTTTGAACGTCTTCTGGCAAAACGTCTTAATAGGTTTGCTGAAGGTAATCATCTATTCCCTAGTTTGAAATTTGGTTTTCGTAAAGGCCTTGGAACATGTGATGCCCTTCTTACAATCTCCAATGCTGTACAGAAATCCCTTGATTGTGGTCAGGAAGTTCGTATGATTGGCCTTGATTTTAGTGCTTCCTTTGACCGTGTTAATCACGAGGCCCTTGTTTTCAAACTCAAACAGTTGGGAGTGGGTGGGTCGTTTCTTGGCATTATTAGATTTTGTAAGTAATAGATCTCAAAGAGTTGTTGTTGATGGGCACCATAGTGAGTATAGGAATGTGATATCTGGTGTTCCACAGGGTAGTGTTCTTGGCCCATTACTTTTCATACTATATACACATGACATGTGGTTTGGCCTAGAAAACAAGCTTGTTGCATATGCAGATGATGCTACTCTCTTTGCATCAATTCCATCCCCTGATTGTATGATTGTAAGTAGGTCAAGGACGGTGGCTCCTCAACATCCGGATCTCAGTTTTGATAATGTTTCTTTAAATTTGTATGACTTTTAAAATTTTAGGTGTGATTCTCGACAGCAAATTTACTTTTGAGAATCACATTAGGTCTGTGTCTTCTTCAATTGCACAAAAAATTGGCTTATTGAGAAAGTCTTACAATATTTTCGGTGATCAATCTATTCTGAAGAAGTGTTTTAATTCTTTCATTCTACCTTGTTTTGAGTATTGTTCTCCTGTCTGGTGTTCAGCTGTCGATGAGGCTCAATACTACAAAGTATTCTATAAGTTTTATTCCAGCTGATCTTCCTAATCGGGTAGTTGAATCAGTAGAAATTCAAAAGCTCAAAGTTGGAGCAAATGTTTCTATGTTGACCAGGCTGACATGAGTCTTTTTATAGTTTATATATGACATATCTGTTTTTGACGTTGATAATAGTTTATATAGGACATGTCTGTTTTGACGCTGTTACTGTTTTTAGAATGATTTATTGTTAATTTATTCTCATCATTTATTTATTTCCTTATTTCCTTTCCTCACAGGGCTATTTTTCCCTATTGGAGCCCTTGGGCTTATAGCATCTTGCTTTTCCAACAAGGGTTGTAGCTTGGCTAGTAATAATAATAATAATAATATGCGGATGAGATCATGGTGAGGGGTAAATGGAGATGCTTTGGGCATGCTCTTCGCACTCCCCGAGAGAGATTAGTTCATCAAACTTTCGATTGGGCTCCACAAGGCACTAGAAGAGTTGAAAGACCGACGCCTGCATGGCCGAGGACTATGAAGCGTGAAGTAGAAGATGATGAATGGAGAAGTATTGAATTAAAAGCTCAAGATAGAGAAGACTGGCGAAACCTAACCGAGGCCCTTCGCGTCAATAGGCATAGGAGGAGACGATTATGATGATTGCTTTAGCACAGGCATGCGCTGAAGCTGCTTCTGAATATGAAATATATGGATCCCCTAACCACTACCAATGAGAAAATAAATGACTTGGATTTCCTTTACACTGTGTATATGTACTTGTCAATGCATGGAGCATGGTGCAATAAGTTACTGTAACCCAAAGTGCAATCGTGCTAAAGTTACACCTAATAAAAACCACACTTTTCTAAACAATAATGTGTTTTGAGTACTTGCAGGATTCCTTGTGTGCATGTATGTGTGTGTGTGTGTGTGTGTGTATGTATATGTATATATATATATATATATATACTGTATATATATATATATATATAATATATATATATATATATATACATACATATACACACACACACACACATATATATATATATATACTGTATATATATATAATCTGACTTTATATTTATTCTAATTATTGACCTTTAATCTTTCCTATTTTTGTTACCAATTCAAAACAGGTCCGTGACCCATAGTTACGAAACCAATAGTGTAGAAAAAAAAAAGAAGTTAAAAAGAGGATTCTGACCCTGTGGCATATCGTCGTCTCAGGGATTAACTCAATTTCTTGCGTCTGAGATCTGCTGACCTTAACAATGGACCAGTGCGTTGTCGCAATTGCAGTGTCGCCTTGGGAATTTACGGTGGAAAATAATATCAAATTACTTTGTTATTCACAAAGCTAGTACGATACTAGTATGAGTTAGTTGTACATTATTAAAATATTTCTTTATTCCATACACATACACCTGCGCGTGCACACACATACACATACACGCATATATATATATATATGTGAGAGAGAGAGAGAGAGAGAGAGAGAGAGAGATGTGTGTATATATATATATATATATGAGTGTGAGAGAGAGAGAGAGAGAGAGAGATGTGTATATATATATATATATATATATGAGTGTGAGAGAGAGAGAGAGAGAGAGAGATGTGTATATAGATAGAGACACATTAAAAGAAGAAATCTATCGTAAAAACGTTAAAGTAAAACAAAAATTTACTAATTCCTTTTTAAATAGTTGATAGAACGGAAGAAGATAACGTAGAGAAAATGTAAAATTTGGAAGTTCTGAAGGAAAACTTATAACATAAGTTTTATTTTAGAAGTTTTATTCCAGATGTGTCCTAGTTGTTCCTTATCCGGTAGTTGAATCAGTAGAACTTCTGAAGTTCATACTTTCAGCGAATGTTTTTATGTTGAACAGGCTGATTTAAGTCTTTTTATAGTTTATATATGTAGTATCTGTTTTAATGTTGTTGTTTTTAAAATATTCTATTTTAATTGTTCATTACTTCTTATATTGTTTACTTATTTCCTTTTTTCCTTTCCTCTCTAGGCTATTTTTCCCTGTTGGAGCCCTAAGGCTTATAGCATCTTGCTTTTCCAACTAGGGTTGTAGCTCAGCTAATAATAATAATAATAATAATAATAATAATAATAATAGACATCAGTATCTATTCTTATCAGTTTGAGAGCACTGATAGAAGTCCAGCTTCAGTTGAAAAACATAAGAAATCACCATTATCTCTAATCTTATAACTTTTGTAACTTTTTCCGCCCTCATGTTCCTGTTCTTAAAATATCTTATTTTTCCTTGATTCCTTATCTCACTGGGTTATTTTCCCTTTTGGGGCCCCTGGCCTTATTGCATCCTGCTTTTCCAACTAGGGTTGTAGCTTAGCAAGTAATAATAATAATAATAATAATAATAATAATAATAATAATAATAATAATAATAATAATAATAATAATAAGAGTGTTAGCAAGATTACTTCTGATAGTTTTCAATGTGATTCCTGAGATTTTGATCTTCATTTTTTTTCATAAAAGCTTCAATAATTACTTTTAAAGGGTTTAATGGTCGCTCAAAAATGGCAGAGGCAAGAGACGGTGAAATTTCTTCTAGCAAGCAGGACAACGCCCTAGAGACTAATTTATTGATTCTGAATTCACGAAGACTTCGAAGCTAAGCAATACATAGTAATCAATTTTAACATCAGACTCAAAATTATGATTTGGTGTCACCTTGAACTATCTTGTCCTGTATGATATAGTTCATATTCCAACCACAAATTCGTAAGTGTTCCACTTCTTCAAAATCAAAGTTTATTATTATTATTATTAATTGCTAAGCTACAACCCTGGTTGGAAAAGCAGAATGCTATAAGCCCAGGGGCTCCAACAGGGAAAATAGCCCAGTGAGGAAAGGAAACAAGGAAAAAATAAATAGAATATTAAAATAAATATCTCCTATATAAACTATAAATACTTTAACGAAAGAAGAGGAAGAGAAATTAGATAGAATAGTATGCCCGAGTGTACCCCCAAGCAAGAGAACGCCAACCCAAGATAGTGGAAGACCATGGTACAGAGGCTATGGCACTACCCAAGACTAGAGAACGATAGTTTGATTTTGGAGTGTCCTTCTCCTAGAAGAGTTGCTTACATAGCTAAAGAGTTTCTTCAACCCTTACCAAGAGGAAAGTAGCCACTGAAAAATTACAGTGCAGTAGTTAACCCCTTTGGTGAAGAAGAATTGTTTGGTAATATCAGTGTTGTCAGGTGTATGAGGACAGAGGAGAATCTGTAAAGAACATGACAGACTATTCGGTGTATGTGTAGACAAAGGGAAACTGAACAGTAACTAAAGAGAAGGATCAAATGTAGTACTGTGTGGCCAGTCAAAGGACCCCATAACTCGCTAGCGGTAGTATGATACTTCCCCGAATTATAGGTAAACGGCCTGCTGGTATAATTCCCAATAGTTGGGCAAGCAGTCTAACTGTACCTTTTCATACTCTCATAATCACCCGGGCTTTGGCGTTAGGAAATAAAACTGCAGAAAGAAGAGAAGGAGGGTTTGAAGCCTGGAAAATGATGATAGAAAGAGAATTACAAATCTTGCAGGGAGAAGATACGAAGAATGTTGATGAATTACATAATACTGGGGCAGGTAACTTCCATGAAACATATATACAATATATACATGATGTACATGTGTGTACCCGTACGAATGCTGTGCTCACAGCAATAAAG
>NC_090739.1:87409637-87412137 GCF_036898095.1 Palaemon carinicauda
CCCTAAGAACGACACTTCGTTGGCGCCAAAGGTACACTTGTCGTACCGGACTACAAGGCCGTTTTGTTGCAGGCGGTTGAGCACGATGCCCAGGTGACGGAGGTGTTCCTCTTTTGAGGAGGAGAACACAAGTATGTCGTCCACATAACATACACAGAAAGGGAGGTCCCCCAAGATGCCATCCATGAGACGTTGAAACGTTGCCCCAGCATTACAAAGCCCAAAACAGGAGTAACTGAAGGTGTATGTACCAAACAGAGTGGTGATGGCGGTCTTGGGGATGTCTTCTCGGTTCATAGGCACCTGATAATACCCTTTGTGCAGGTAGGAGGTCACATCAGCAATGTTTGGGAGGGGGTAGTGATCCGGTTCTGTTTGCATGTTCATGCGCCTGTAATCCCCGCACGGACGGAGGGAGCCGTCTTTCTTCAGAATGATGTGTAAGGGTGACGACCATGGGCTGGAGGCCTTTTGGCAAAGGCCCATTTTCTCCATTTCGGCGAACGTTTGTTTGGCGGCTGCCAATCGTTCTGGTGCCAGACGTCTGAATTTTGCAAAGACTGGGAGTCCCGTTGTCTTGATATGGTGATAAATACCGTGCTTGGCAGGAACCGTGGGCGTTTGGGGAAGTTCTGGACGGAAAACTTCCGGGTACGACGTGAGGAGGTGGGCGTAGGCATCCGTGGGTGTGCTGATGTGGAGCGAGGTTAGAGGGGGCTGGTTGAAGAGGTTTCGACAAGTACGAGTCTGCGTTGACCAATCGTCGGTGGGCGACATCGACCAGAAGGTGGAAATGAGAGAGGAAATCCGCACCGAGGATTGGCATTGTGACGTCAGCAACGAGAAACTTCCAATTGAATTTACCGTTTCCGAACGATAATGTGAGGTTCTCGTAACCGTAGGTGGGTATCGCAGATCCGTTTGCAGCTACTAAGCGGACGTCAGCAGATGTAGACAGACTACGTCGTGCCTTGAAGAGTTTCCTTGGCAAAAGAGAACGACAAGCACCCGTGTCTACCAAAAATCGCACGCCCGTTCCTGCATCCTGTAAAAAGAAAAGATTAGAAACATGGGAGGCCACCGCCACAAGTGATGGCCTACTTACACGTTTTTTGTCCACTGACAATCCTTGGCACATTTCTTCGCGGTTGCCCCGAATCTGAAGTGGTAGTAGCAAAACTGCGGCGGATGGGGGTAGTAAGTGGCTGTAGAAGTCGTTCGTTGGGGCGCGAGCGATTGGTGGGTGGTGGGCGGCTTTGTCGCCACTTCGGCACGTCACAGGGTAGGCGTGTATGTCCTACGGCATTCATGTCAGCTTCGGTTGACATTGAATAGGCATCCTCCTCGTCAGGGGTGGAGGCGTTGATGGAGGTCTTGAAGTGGCTGTCCATAAGGGCGTCGGCTTTGGTCATCAAGTCCTTTATGGGTAAACTATCGACACCGGGTATGGCAGCGCGTACAGGTTCGGGTAAACGGCGTATCCAAAGGGCACGAAGTAGGTTCTCCTCACGAGGAGAGCCGTCTGCGGCAGGTTGAAGGCGAGCGATACTGGTCATTTCCCTGAGGGCAAGCGAAGCCCTTTGGTCCCCCAACGGTTGTTGCGAGAGCTGAAAAAGCTTTGCTATACAGGCGGCTGGCGACGGCGAGTACTGCTGCAGAAGGTATGTTTTGAGGGCGTCATACGCTATTGGGGTGTCTCCTTGTTCACAAAGCTAGTCGGATATTTCTGGGAAGGTGTCCTCGGGTATCGCCGTGAGAACATAATCCGCTTTGGTGGTTGAGCGAGTCACGCCCCTGATACAAAAGTGGACTTCTGCGCGCTGAAACCAAGCAAACGCCTCTCCGGTGGCGAACGGTGAAAGTTTCAATGGGGCAGCCGCAGCGCCAACTGCTGTAGTAGAGTCCGTCTCTGTCATAGTACCAACGATGGAGGGGCGAGGGAGGTGGGGGTGGAAGGCAGTGGGAGCGAGTCGACTTCCGGGGTCACCAATGTGACGGTGCCGAGTAGGGTTGTGAACTCAAAGGCAGGATGCAATCAACTGAGTTATATTGTTATAGAACACTCTCTTTTATATACAAAACCTCAAGGCAACAGGACATAACAAGTTAACAAGACAGACAATGTTACAGAGGAAACAGCAGACATGAATTTTCATGTTCGTTTAGTGCGAGGGAAGAGCGAAGATACAAGCATAATATATGCAAGAGGTATTATGTACAATTGTATGACACACGGTTGGTACAGTTAGATAGGGATTGCGCATCACAAGGAACCAGCTGTCCTTTAATGAATCTAGCTAATGAATCCTCTATGGGTTTGATCAGTCAATTAAAAGATGGTTTTAGACGTCCTTATTTTGAGAAACTTGAGGCCTATCATCTTTGGAAGGGTAACAAATCAGATTTGACCTGGAATAACTATACTCAGTTTAGAGCTTTTGCTCAGAGAGTTTATGCTTTAACTGAAAAGGAATACAATCTAATCATAAAGAAATCCTTT
>NC_090739.1:87417137-87422137 GCF_036898095.1 Palaemon carinicauda
CAGTGTCTTTAGAAATAGAATTTAATGAACAACTGAAAAAAAAAATAACACAATGGCAAGGTTAAGTAAAGTTTAGGAATCAAATCTCCTGAAATCAGGCTCTGCATCAATTTAGTAAGGTTGGTGTTACTGTATGGACTTGATTCGTGGTATGACAATAATGCAATATCCAACAAATTCTGTAGATTCAAGAATAAAACCCTCAGAACAATATTCGGAGTGGAATGGCATTAAAGGATAAGAAATTAAACTATAAGAGAGATTACTAAAGCGCCATATGTGCTTATGCCATTTTGTATCTATCCAGCTAATTACAAAGTACATTTTTGGAAATTTACTATATCCTAATTTTCTGACATTGTTTCGGAAAAATGTTCTGAGAAAAACGAAACTTTTTTTATATATGATTCATAAATTTCTCAAAAATTTGGCTACATTGTAATAGTGTTGTTATTAACAAAAACACAACTAATTTTCAATTTAATTAACTAAACTCTGATTATATTCAAAGTGCTATGTCGTCAACAGTGTTTATTTCATCTATTATTGATTATCTATTATGCAAAACTAATACATAATTTTCGTTACTAATTAACCTACCAACAACAGCTACTTTATTCTACTGATACTGATACGGCTACTGCAAATCAACTAATAATGAATTAAGTCTTAGATATTTGCCAAAATATTAATGGTTATCAAATTGCATTTAGCTATTAATATGATATTTTGCAAGATGTATTATGAATCCTCATTTAACCTAACTCTCTCATTGAAAAATACAAAGGACTTCCTTATTTCCTCAGTGTCTGACTGCCGGTAGTAGGGTGTAATCCGTCCACCGACCTTTCCATTGAAAGTGTCTACTGGACTCCTTCCAAGAAAAAATGAATTAAAATTATATATATATATATATATATATATATATATATATATATATATATATATATATATATATATATATATAATATATATATATATATATATATATATATATATATATATATATATATATATATATATATATATATATATATATATATATATATATATATATATATATATATATATATATATATATATATATATATATATATATATATATAGCAGCTGAATGAACAGGAATCTAATGTAACTAAAGCTCATTATCTTGCTATTTCAATGGCATGTGGTGGCCATGCAACTGGTAGAATGCTTAAAGGCCGAATCAAGTGTCTAGCCATAGAAACATTGATAAACTCAGGAAAGTGGCCAGAACACGATATTGCAGCAGCTCGCGACCTTTTGAAGAAGGCTGAAGGAATGAAAGCAGAAACGAATGTAGAGACTGAGATTAGATGAATTGCAGCGGAAGAGAATTTGACTAAGTTGAAGAGGATGGCAGAACCGGAAGAAAGGGAGAGAGAAGAAGCAAGAGAAGTTGCACGACATTCAAGGGAAAATGAAGCAAGAGAAATAACAAGACGTGAATAAAGAGAGAGAGAAGTGGCAAGAAGGGATGAAAGAGAGAGAAAAGAAGAAAGAGAGATTGAAAAACATGCAAGGGAAATGGAAGCAAGAGAAATTTCAAGATGGGAAACAAGTGAGAGAGAAGAAGTAAGACATGGAAGGGAATTGGAACTGTTGAATGCCCGTGCAAAGTTGTCATCAAGTCAGACAGGAGTGACCCCTGCTATGCACGATCTCGTGCTTCATGTAGCAAAGGACCATATGTTGATCCCGAAATTCACGGAAGAAGCTCCCGACGAGTTCTTTGATCATTTTGAAATGGTCGCATCGACGACGGAATGGCCAAAATATAAATGGTCTATGTTATTATAGAGTGTCCTTATTGAAAAAGGACGCAGTGCATATCTTGCCTTGTCTCTGGACAGAGGAAGGAGTATCAAGAAGTTAGGAGGAATATGGTGCAAGTGTATCACCTGACCCCTGAGTACTATAAGGACAGATTTGGAAATCTGCAGGGGGAGGAGAAAATTACTTTCATGGATTACGCTTATAAAATACAACTGTGAAGGATTAATTTTTGTTTTATTTTTATTTATTTTTTGTTGTTTGCCAAATCTAGAGAGAGAGAGAGAGAGAGAGAGAGAGAGAGAGAGAGAGAGAGAGAGAGAGTGTGTGTCTGTATGTGTGTGTGTGTCAGTGAGCGAGAGGTATTTAGCGTATCGATTCTTTGTTGTGAGAAAGACTGTTGGTACAACTGAGATTGTTTGTTTATGTTTTTAGCTAAATTATGGCAGTGGTGAATGTCTTGGGCGAATGGTCTTTTTATTTAACTGCAGCAAGAGGCAGTTGTGTGAATGCTGGACTACTATTATCATTATTATTTTCTACCAGCGTGGAAGTGTTTTGTTTATTTCAACAGTAAGTATATTTAATTTTTCTTTGCTAGGAGTGATTCTGAATAATAGAAATTTTATTATTTATCTTTGATTATAGGGCGATAGTTTAGTTAGGTAGGAGTGTTCGTAAGTGTTTTTTCTTTTCATTTGCAGGCCGTAATTCCTCCCTTGGAGAGATTTTCCTTGAATGTGAAATTGATTGTTGATGACCTGACTTATAATAAGGAACTTGACACGACTGCTCAGATTTAGAAAATTGTTGATAACTCGGATTGAATGAACTTCCGATTGATGATGATGATGATGATAACTACTACTCTAATCAGGGAAGCAGTTGTGGCAAATTACCACACAGTGTAGTGTGTTACCCACAGAGCTGTGATAGTTTGCCGTAAAAGCCATTCGGTTTTCTGAGGACGACAGTGTTGGTGTCATGAAAATATATCATTTGAACATGAATATTTTGGTGTTGGTGTGCGGTTTAATTTTAAGTTTGTTAGGTTTTTTTTTTTGGGGGGGGGGGTTTATATGAATGGTGTTACTGTTATTATATATATAGTGTTAAGTTTTTGTTAGTTATAAGTGTGATTATTTTGATTGTGGATGGTTTTATGTTAATCGTTTTAGTTTTAAGGAATACAATATTTAGGTTATGGTTTGTTTTAATTTCCCTTCTGTACAAGAGTCCAGTTGATAACGTAAGGGGAAAATTTGTGTTGTGGGATAATTTGTCTGATAGAGTGATCAGGGGTGTGATGGTTGCTCTTGTGACATCCCGCCACACAACAACGTTTTAAGAGATGGATAGAGGCTACCGAAGTGATTTAGAGGAACTGATAGTGCTGGGAAAATGTTTATGTGGAATTTCTGAACACATTCGAATGTACTTGAGACCGATAAAGATGTAAAGATACCCGATAGAGCCGCTTCACTGTGTGAAGATTATAATATTAACCATCCTCAGTTATGAAGTTTCAACCGTCGTTCGACCAAGTATCAAGTATTCGCCAACACATGAAACAAGTTCAGTATTAATTATGGGAACAAGTTCAATAGATACAGAAGTAACACTGGTGCTATTCCAAAGCAGAATGTGATAGTACCATAACAACAATCACCGAATCGTCCTCCTTCAGGTGGTTTGGAAGACGAGCAGAAGATTAAAGGCCGATTCACACGACCCGTTTTCTTTCCGACAGGCTGGCCGTTGGTTAACCGGCGTCTAGCTTTCTTACGTGTATTCAAATGCAACTTTTCACACGACCCGTTAGGCTGACGGCGGCCCTCGTTCGTCAGCCGTTCGAGTCGGCCCGGTTTTCTTTCCAAGAAACCTCGTCCGGTTTGACAGACGTTAGCCACCCGTCCCAACCAGCGGGTGGATGATGTTTTGTGTTAACGAGGACCTGTATTGTACCCGTTCGTTTCGTGGCCTACAACCCCGACTTTTCCTCATAGTATAGAGTCATAGAAATTAGTTAGTTTGTTGTTGACACCATGTATTATAGGTTAATTGAACTTTTTCAAGGGTATGAAGAGATGTTTGACATGGCAAAGAAGATGTATAGAAATAATTTACATCAATAAAAGATATGGAAAATGACTGGAGAGGCATTAAATAAAACAGGTAAGTTTATCGCAATTTTAATATTCTTGGCATGGTGTATAGAGCATTATGAAGTTGCATTACTTATTTTATCAACACAATTATCAACCAACATCTTAAAGTGTCAAAATTATCGTAATTTACTCGGTCCTCACGTGACAGAGTCTAAGTAAGCAAGGAAAACCGCGCGCTGGTAAACGGATACGGAACGCCTCATGTGAATGTACAACATTTCGACGACGGTTAGCCACCACCCAGCCTGTCGGAAAGAAAACGGGTCGTTTGAATCGGCCTTAATATTGTCTGTGATAAGTATGGCAAAAATGGCCATATCAGTAGGTAATGTTGGTCGAACCAACCAAAAGCAGTCGCCCAAGGGATTAAGGATAATTAAGCTCCACCGAATATGAAGACAAAAAAATCAAAAGGGAAAGGTCGACGACGAAAATAAACCAGCTAACATTTACACTACTTACAGGACAACCCCAAACAGCAAGGGTGCTTTTAAACCATATATTTATGAAGGTTTGTCAGCCACTCTGGATGGGAGCGAGCAGATCCCTAGCAGGATGTCATGAGGCGTACACCTGATGGAGGAACAGTCTCTCACAGAATATTCTGTCATTTTAAAGGGAATAGCAAGTGAGGAAGTCACTCCTATTTGCCGTTTGAAACTGCCCTACAAGTTGGTGACAGGTCATTTTGATTTTGCAGTAAAGGAGAAGTAGAAATCCTACTGGGAAATGAGGTTAGTGGAGCGCCGTTTGTGCCTTGCCCCATTGTAACGGAGAAGCCACTGAAGTATAGTCCTGCGACTGAACTCAAAAAGGACTACCCGTATCTGTTTCCTAGTTGTGTGACAACTAGGAGTATTAAGAAGAAAGTGATTGCAGATGATGACAGACAAACCAAAGGAACGTTGAACTTGGAAGATTTGTTTATGGAATAAGACATTTCCCAGGATATTACCAAGAGGAGAGCTTCCAAATGAGCCCGAGAAAAGAGGAATGACAGACAAATGAACAGGAAGACAAAGAAGCGATGGACTAGGA
>NC_090739.1:87442137-87452137 GCF_036898095.1 Palaemon carinicauda
TGGTTATGGCAGTCTTGAGGATGTCTTTTGGGTTCATAGGCACCTGATAATACCCCTTCAGGAGGTCGAGCATAGAAAAAACCTTCACTTTGTGCAGGTAGGAGGTCACGTCGGCAATGTTTGGGAGGGGGTAGTGATCCAGTTCTGTTTGCATGTTCAGGCGCCTCTAATCCCCGCACGGACGGAGGGAGCCGTCTTTCTTCAGAACGATGTGTAAGGGTGACGACCATGGGCTGGAGGCCTTTTGCCAAAGGCCCATTTCCTCCATTTCGGCGAACGTCTGTTTGGCAACTGCCAATCGTTCCGGTGCCAGACGTCTAAATTTTGCGAAGAATGGGGGTCCCGTTGTCTTGATATGGTGATAAATACCGTGCTTGTCAGGAACCCTGGGCGTTTGGCGGAGTTCTGGACGGAAGACTTACGGGTACGACGTGAGGAGGTGGGCGTAGGCATCCGTGGGTGCGCTAATGTGGAGAGCAGGGTTGGAGGGGGTGGGTTGAAGAGGTGTCGACAAGTACAAGAGTGCGTTGACCAATCGTTGGTGGGCGACATCGACCAGAAGGTGGAAAAGAGAGAGGAATTCCGCACCGAGGATTGGCAATGTGACGTCAACAACGAGAAACTTCCAATTAAATTTACCGTTTCTAACCGATAATGTGAGGTTCTCGTAAGCGTAGATGGGTATCGCAGATCCGTTGGCAGCTACCGAGCGGACGTTGGCAGACGTAGACAGACTACGTTTTGTCCTGAAGAGTTCCCTTGGTAAAAGAGAACGAAAAGCACCCGTGTCTACCAAAAATCGCACGCCCGTTCCTGCAACATGTATAAAGAAAAGATTAGAAACACGGGAGGCCACCGTCACGAGCGATGGCCTACTTACACGTTTTTTGGCCACTGAAAATCCTTGGCACATTTCTTCGCGATTTTCCCGAATCTGAATTGGTAGTAGCAAAACTGTGGCGGATGAGAGATATTATGTGGCTGTAAAAGTCGTTGGTTGGGGCGCGAGCGAGTGGTGGGTGGTGGGTGGCTTTGTCGCCACATCATGGGGTAGGTGTGTATGTCCTACAGCATTCACGTCAGCTTCGGGTGACGTTGAATAGGCGTTCTTTTCGTCAGGGTGGGAGGCGTTGATGGAGGTCTTGAAGTGGCTGTCCATAAGGACACTGGCTCAGCTCAGTCT
This sequence comes from Palaemon carinicauda, assembly GCF_036898095.1. NCBI lineage: Eukaryota > Metazoa > Arthropoda > Malacostraca > Decapoda > Palaemonidae > Palaemon > Palaemon carinicauda. Next base: position 87,443,321 of record NC_090739.1, read on the forward strand.
CTTGTGTTGAGGGATACCTTGAAAGGTTCTAGAGAATATTCAGGGAATTATGTCATTCTGTGAGGGTTCCCGAACACTGTTGTTTCTGCTCCGTTGGTGGATGTCAGGTTGTCTTTTCCTGGATATAATAAGGTTACCGAGTTGGCCGTTGTTAATAGTCTCCCCATTCCTGGGATTGACGGTAATTTGGGCAATTATATGGTCAATAGTGATGGTCAGGAATTATTTCCCATATTGTCTACTAATGCATGTCCCATAGCTGTAACAACCTGTGCCGCAGCAAAAGCTGCTGATCTACTTGATGTCGATGATGATTTAATGCTTGGTAGTTTAGAAGTAGAGGTAGAAAGGCCCGGGTTAGTAGATAGTGGTAGTATTATTATTATTAATGATTTAAAATCTGATTGGGACAGATTGGCTTTTATTGAAACCCAAAAAAAAAGAATTTGACTTTGAATTGGGAGAACTTAATGATTTGACTAAACTTCGGTTTTGGTATATCCAAAGGTCTACTTTACATATTTAGTCGTCCTTCGACAGATGATCTGAGCAAGACCTCTTAGAAGGCACAAATTGTGGTTCTGTCCCAGTTCTGTGAATCGGTAATGAATCTTGCTCACAACAATTTTCTTTTAGGCCCTTTTGGGGTATGGAAAACTTTCCGAAAATTGGCAAGGTATTTTTGGTGGCCTGGGATGAAATCTTCTGTGAAGCATTATGTCAAGGAATGTGAGGTATGTCAGGTTATGGGAAAACCAAATCAAATAATTCCCAAAGCTCCTTTACATCCTATCCTTGCCATTGGTGAACCATTCTCGGAATTGGTGATAGATGTCGTTGGTCCTTTACCTAAAACCAAGCCTGGTTATGTTTATATATTAACTATTATGGATAGAGCCTCTAAATTTCCCGATACATTCCCTATGAAACGTATTACATCTAAAGTTGTTTTTAAAAAGTTAATGGATTTCTTTTCCATGTATGGTCTCCCTCGTGTTATTCAGACAGATTGTATAACAAATTTCATGAGTAAGGTATTTAGAGGTAAATGGGCTGAACTGGCCATTCAGCACATTACCAATGTACCTTATCACCCGGAGAGTCAAGGTGTGATGGAGAGGTTTCACCAGACCCTTAAATCACTTTTGAAAAAAACATTGTTACGAACAAGGTAGTGAGTGGGATAAAGCACTTCCCTTTTCCCTCTTTGCTCTTAGGAATCATCCAAATTCTTCCACTGGTGTAGCTCCCTTCGAATTGGTATTTGGTCATAAAATTCGTGGTCCTCTAGAAATTTTTTGCGAAGTGGTACAGTCCGGTCGAAGGGGAGAGGTTAAAGTTGGAGAATTTGTAGAGTATTTGAAAAAAAGGTTGTTCAGTGCTTGGAAATTTGCACAGGATAATCTGAGTTATTCGCAGGCTGTGATGAAGGATAATTTTGACAGAAATGCTAAAGCTCATTCTTTTGAACCTGGAGAATTGGTTTTGGTTTTGAGCATGGACCCAGACAATTTTCTTGAACCAAGGTATAAGGGTCCCTGGAAGGTACTGGAGAAGTTGTCCGAGGTCAATTACGAGATTGAAGCTCCAGGCTCAAGTGGAAAGTGTAGAATTTATCATATAAACTGATTGAAGCCATATTATTGTAAAAATGTCGATCCTTTAGCAATTGTGTATGAACCGGTATCGGTACTAGTAAATGTTCCTCCTGAAGAATCTGATGACTTAATGTATCAAGTTCTTTCCGATGCTTTGTTGGAAAATTTGCAAAATTTAGGAATCTTGCAGGAAGGTTTGGAACATTTGGATGTTAATCAAAGAAAAGATGTACTTGATTTAATTTATTCCTTTACAGATTTATTTCAGGATTCTCCAGGTAGAACTACTCTTTTCCAGCATGATGTTGTTGTGAGAAGTGCTCCTCCTGTTAATCAAAGTCTTTATCGGTTGAATCCCATGAAAAGGGATATAGTCAGTAAGGAAATTGAGTAAGTGTTGGAGCACAACCTCATTCAGCCTTCTGTTAGATCCTGGAGTTCTCCTATAGTTCTCGTTAAAAAGGCACACGGTAAGTTCCGCATGTTTGTGGACTATAGGAAAGTAAACGTCCACAAAAAGAATGATTCTTTTCCTTTGCAGCGTATTGATGATTGCCTCGACCAGATAGGATCTAGCAATTTTATTACAAAGTTGGATTCACTGCAGTGGTATTGGCGGGTTCCGTTATCTGATCGAGCCCGTGAAATCTCTGCATTTGTCACTCCCTTTGGTTTGTATGCACTTTTCAGAGACTTATGAATAGGGTTATTTGTGGTTTAGATGCAACAGAGATTTACATTGATGATTTGGTAGTGTATAGTAGTGACTGGCATACAAATTTGGTAAGTTTGCGTAAAGTATTTGAGGCTCTTAGGTCTGCTGGTTATAAATTTAACCAAGAGTGAATTTGGCAAGACTAAGGTTTGTTATTTGTGTCATGAGGTTGGTTTTGGTCTGGTGGCCCCGAAACAAGCTAGCCTCAAGGCTATTATTAATTTAAAAAGCCCCGTTATTGTCAGAGAGGTGAGAAGGGTTTAGGCATGATGGGCTATTACCGAAGGTATTTTAGAAATTTCTTAGACCTTGCTCAACCTCTTACAAAACTACTAAAAAAGGGTTAGAAATTCTTTTGGTCGCAGTAATGTGAGGAAGCTTTTGACAAGCTTAAATCTGTGTTGTTAACTAACCCTATTTTAATTTCCTCAGATTTTCAAAAGCCATTTATCATTGCTCTGGATGCCAGTGATGTAAGAATTGTTGGTTTTCTCTTTCAAAGGAATGAGGAAGGGGAAGTTCACTCGGTATCTCATTTCAGTCGTAAGTTATTGACAGCTGAAAAATGATACTTAACAATCGAAAAAGAAGCCCTTGCTTTGGTCCGCACCCTTATGCACTTCAAACCCTATGTAATCAATTTTTCTTTTCCCATAGAGGTCTGGACTTATCAAAACCCACTGGTTTTTATTGAACGGATGAAAGGAGCTAACCAGAGGATTTTGCGCTGGGCTCTCTTTCTTCAAGAATTTAAATTGTTGATAAAGCACATTAAGTGTTACGAAAATAAGATTCCTGATGCCCTTTCCCGAAATTGATTAGTTTGCCTTTCTCTCTCGTACGTCACACTGCTCGCTTCTCCAATAGGTTTCATAAAAAAAAATAAACAAATAAATAGAGTTTGGTATTATCACTTGATCTTTAAAATAATGGTAAGCTAAATAAAACTTTTGGTTTTTATTCCCCAATGGTATTCTCTGTTGATGTAAATTATTTTGGTTTCAGATTCGCTGCTCTATAATTGTATGTTTGCCTGGTGTATGTTGTCTTTATTCTTTCATTTAAATTCTCTTTTCGCCACACTGTGGTTCACTGTATATATTCATTCCGCTCCCTCAGAGCTACAATTTTATGTATTTATCATTTTGCTACCTATTTCTATTGACTTGTATTTCAAGTATTTGTATGTGTGAAAAAACACTCATATTTTGGTGGTTAGTTCAAGCCAGATTGGCGCCTGCGCGCATGCTACTTTACCGTCCGCACCTTGTATTATATTCTCGCACATGTTTGAATAAACCGTTAGTTGTTGTTGGTGATAGCTTGTCTCACTGTCCTTACAACTGGTGACCCCGGAGTTGTAGTAGTATCAGCGGTTTTGGCTTTGCCATTAACGGACTTATTACGGCCGTGCTACCTTCTTTTACTCAGGTACTTTAGGCGTGAGCTTCGGCCTTTGATGCTCCCACACCTCGTTGCATTTGTAAGGCAGTAGGATGAGCTTAACCGACATATCAACTTCCCACCTCTTCGCCGACTCGTCGACTGACCACAATGGCGGATTCAACCCGCCCATCACACCCAAAGGCCTCGCCTCAACGCCCAAAGTCAAACTGCCGCCGTTTTCTCAACACAACACCGCATTCTGGTTCTTGAGAGCGGACGTACTCTTCCGAGTCGCTAGGCTCAGCGACTCCTGTGCCAAGACCGACATCGTTCTCACCATCCCAGAGGAGGTAGTCGACAAGATTTCCCCATGGCTCAACGCCTGGGCTGGCCAAGTTTCCTACGATGACCTGAGAACGAAACTCATCGGTATCTACTCACTCTCCATTTCAGGAGGGGCACAGAAAGTCCTGGACTTCGCCGGCAAACCCATGGGTGACACCTCTCCTGTCGAGGCGTGGGACGAGTTGACCGGCCTGTTAATGCTTCCCGAGACCGACAGCAACGGCTGACGGCGCGAGATTAGCCTATCACGAGAGATTTTCCTTCGATGCCTGCACAGGACGTAAGGGCCCAATTGACGGACGCAGACACACTTCCGATGAACGAATTCCTGTCGAAAGCTCGGAAGCTCCACGAGGCCTCCAAAGCATCTCGCCTCGGAGCATCATCAGTATCGTCTTCTTTCTCCTCCATCAGCTGCTCTTCCATGGACTCTTCATCAACGCTCTGGCAAGGAGGAAACCACCGCAACCGACACGTCCGAATCCTAGGCCTAATCCAGCATGGTGCTTCTACCACCAACAGTTCGGCAGCGACGCCAAGAAATGTAGGGCACCATACAATTTCCCTAGAAGACAACGCCATAAGAAACCACCTACCACAATCGCAGCTGCAGGAAACCAAAGCAAGAATGATTTCTATATCCTCGACACCGTCTCCAACCATAGACTCATGGTCGACACCGGCACTATGCAGTCAACGTTCCCGTCGTCATAAGCCGACCTAGACCGTGGTCCCAGCAAAGACGCCCCCTTGCTCGTCGCCGCCAGTTGGTCTCCAATACGGTGTTATGGGACTAGGATCCTCATGATATCTATCCTGGGCCGTTCGTATTCCTGGCTGTTCACCATCGCTGACGTCAGTTGCCCCCTCCTCGGTGCAGATTTCCTCGCTCACCACGGACTACTTGTCGACGTTGCCGGGAAATGCCTCATCGACACAGGAACCTGCCGGTCCCGCGTCCTGAGAGCCGGCCCTGCCACAATGTCCGTATCCGCTGTAATGACGCAGCCCTACGCTGACCTTCTGCAAGAATTTCCTGACGTTTTCAAGTCCGAGCTCTGACAATCGCCAGGATCCCCCTCCAAGCACGGAATCTACCACCACATCACGACGACGGGACCTCCTACACACGCCAAATTCCGCCGCCTCCCGCCCCAGAAACTGAGGGACGCCAAATGCGTCTCTGAGGGCATGGAACGCATGGGTATCTGTAAGAAAGCATCGAGCCCCTGGGCATCTCCCCTACACATGGTAAAGAAGCCTGACGGGACCTGGAGACCTTCCGGTGACTATAGGTGCCTCAACCTCATCACAACGCCCGACCACTACCCTCTGCCCAGCATGCAAGACCTGACGAATGCGTCGCATGGCGCGAAATAATTCAGCAAGATGGACCTTCTCAAGTCTTACTTCCAGGTCCCCGTATTTCCAGAGGACATTCCGAAAACTGCCATTGTGACACCGTTCGGATCCTACACCTTCGCATACTCAACCTTCGGTCTACGCAATGCGGGGGTGACCTTCCAACGCCTAATGGATAGCATCCTGGGCGACCTACCATTCTGCGTCTGCTACGTCGACGACATCCTGATATTCTCAAGGACCAAGAAGGAACACCGGAGGCACGTCCGCGCCATCCTCAAACACCTGCAGGAGAATGGTCTAGTTGTACGTTTCGACAAATGCACATTCGGCGCTGAAGGAGTGGACTTTCTCGGTCATCGCGTGTCGTCAAGTGGGGTAAAACCTATGACAACCAAGGTGGACGCCATCAGAAAGTTCACGACACCTACGACCACCCTCCAACTTCAGGAGTTCCTGGGGATGGTCAATTACTACAGGCGCTTCATCCCCAACATTGCACAGACTCTGACACACCTCGACGACGTCCTGAAGGGAAAGGCGAAGAAACTTGAGTGGGGTTCCCCATAACAACATGCATTCACCCGGACAAAGGACGCTCTGGCTCATTTCGACGACAACACCCCTCTGCGACTGACGATTGACGCCAGCAACGTCGCCTGTGGGGCTGTGCTGGAACAGCTCGTCGATGGTTCGCCTCGACCATTAGCATTCTTCAGCAGAAAACTTAAACCCGCCGAAACAAGATACAGCACCTTCAATAGGGAGCTCCTCGCCGTCTACCTCGCCATCCACCACTTCAGGCACATCCTGGAGGGCACACCCTTCACCATCGCGACGGACCATCAACCCCTCGTACACGCCTTCACAAAATCCTCAGACGCATGGTCCTCCCGACAACAACGTCATCTCGCAATAATCGCCGAATTTGGGTGCACCATAAGCTACGTTCCCGGAAAGAAAAACACAGTCGCAGACGCCCCCTCGCTTGTCGCCTCCAGTGGGTCTCCAATACGGTGTTATGGGACTAGGATCCTCATGATATCTATCCTGGGCCGTTCGTATTTCTGGCTCTTCACCATCGCTGACGTCAGTTGCCCCCTCCTCGGTGCAGATTTCCTCGCTCACCACGGACTACTTTTCTTGTTTTAAGTTAGATTTTATGTTTTTATTAAAATTAAGAGGTAATCCCTTAGACGATGTCATCAAAGATTTTAATAAAAACTTAAAATCTATCTTAAAACAAGAAAAATCCTTAATTAATGCCTTTATCTCTACTTGTTATTATGATCTCAGACATAGACTGTGATGCTGAAAACTCCGTAGTGAGAAGTTTCGCCGATGACACAAGAATAAGTAGAGAAATTACTTGTGATGAAGATAGGAACTCACTACAAAGAGATCTAAACAAAATATATGAATGGGCGGAGATAAATAGGATGGTATTCAACTCCGATAAATTCGAATCAATAAATTATGGAAACAGAGAAGGAATGGTGTATGCATATAAGGGACCTAATAATGAGACAATCACAAACAAGGAAGCAATTAAAGACCTTGGTGTAATTTTAAATAGGAATATGTTATGCAACGACCAAATAGCAACACTGTTGGCTAAATGTAAAGCAAAAATGGGAATGTTATTCAGACACTTTAAAACAAGAAAAGCTGAACACATGATTATGCTTTACAAAACTTATGTGCGTAGTACACTCGAGTACTGCAATGTGATATGGTACCCACACTACCAAAAGGATATTGCGCAAATAGAGAGTGTACAAAGGTCCTATACTGCTAGAATAGAAGAAGTTAAGGACCTTGACTACTGGGAAAGACTGCAATTTTTAAAACTATACAGTCTAGAAAGGAGAAGAGAACGCTACATGATAATACAAGCATGGAAGCAAATAGAAGGAATTGCTGAAAACATCATGGAGCTTAAAATATCAGAAAGAGCAAGCCGAGGTAGATTGATAGTGCCAAAAAGCATTCCAGGTAAACTGAGAAAGGCGCACAGGACATTAATCCACTACGCACCAGCATCGATAATGCAGCGACTATTTAATGTGCTGCCAGCTCATTTAAGAAACATATCAGGAGTGAGCGTAGATGTGTTTAAGAATCAGCTCGATAAATACCTAAGATGCATCCCAGACCATCCAAGACTGGAAGATGCAAAATACACCGGATGATGCATTAGCAACTCTCTGGTGGATATACGAGGTGCCTCACACTGAGGGACCTGGGGGAACCCAAACAAGAAATAAGGTAATAAGGTAAGGTATGGTCCGTCTTTGCCTTATTTATATGGTTTAATTAAAACCCATAAAACAGCATATCCAATCAGACCAATTATCAATGCTACAGGTTCTATTAACTATAAATTATCCAAATATTTAGTCAAATTACTTTCCCGATCTTAGGATCTATTTCAACTTCTCATATAAAAAATTCTGTTGATCTTTGCGAAAAATTACAAAAAGTTAACCTTACGTCTAGACATAGATTAGTAAGTTTTGATGTAACTTCATTGTTTACTAAAGTGCCGGTTGATGACTTATTGGATTTCCTGTCGGGTATTCTAGATGCTTATGATTTACCTTTATCAACCCATACTATTATTGAGCTCATTTGTTTGTGCATTAAAAAGTGTAAATTTAGTTTTAATGGAGATTTCTATGAACAAGTTTTTGGTATGGCTATGGGTAATCCTTTGTCCCCACTTTTATCCAACATATATATGGAATTTTTTGAATCTAGATTAATTCCTTCAGTGTGATCTTCCCAAATTGTGTGGTATCGATATGTTGATGATGTTCTAGGTATTTTAGAAGAAAATTTTAATCTTGAGGGTTTTGTTTCAATCATTAATTCATTAGTACCATCAATAAAATTCACTATAGAAAATGAAGAAAATAAACCGTATCCCATTTTTAGACTTTTTAATAGTTAGAGAAACAGATAAATTTAAGTTTTCCATATATAGAAAGACTACAAATAATTTTTTCATATGTACATTTTTACTCCGGTCACTCTAAAAATATAAAGCATTCAGTTTTTTCCTCCATGTACCTTAGGGCATTGAGAATTTGTAGCCCAGATTACATTGAGGAGGAGTTCACTAAAATAGAAAAAAAATTGCAACAGATCTTTGTTATTCCAAATATTTCTTAGAAAAATGTATGAATAAGGCTAAGAAAACATTTTATAGTGTCCAATTAGAGAGAAAGGAACAATTAATAATATTCTTTGTTTGCCATTTCATGTTTGTTTTTTAGATGTTATACCCCTTTTGAAAAAACTAGACATTGCTGTAGTGTTTAAATATAATTGTACATTAAAAAACATGTTAATTAAGAGTAGTTCTGAAAATGATAATAATGTAATATATAACATTCCTTGTTCAGAGTG